>NC_057880.1:14075752-14375830 GCF_019740435.1 Gambusia affinis
ATAGTTTATATTTCACAGCGCTTTCACTAAATTTGACAGGCATGGCTGTGTCAGATTCCTGATCAGAGAGGATGACATCGGAGGCTGCTGTCTCCACACCTTCCCCTGCTAGCAGCAGTAATGGACCTGCTACAAGAGATTACTACTGGCTTCGCTCCTTTGTGGCTGGAGGTATGATATGATACATCAGCTTACTAATCATGTTCAGGGCAGTTTCGGGAGGCTTCAATCTTATACAAAATGGTATCATTTGTACAAATCACTTCCTATGTTGCTTTATTGCTCTTTCAAACAAAAAAAAACCCTGTAACGGAATACAGGAATGGCTATTCATTTGTAAAACTATGTCACACAATGTAACAGTAGAATAGCACTGAATATGGTTTTATACCAGTGTATAGTGATTATCCCAAGCTTATGCAAATATCCAATAGGTTAAAGGGGCGAGGGGAGTAGATCCATGTAGTCTAGGCAGATTAACCTAGAATAGATGGAGTTTATCAGATGAAAAAGTGCCAGTCTCCTACATGTTTGTCAAAATGATTACAAATGGAATGGTTAAAAAGAGGAGTGTGGTAAATAAAATCACTAATAATAATTAAACAACTGAAAACTGTGACCAATAGAATCTGTTATATAATAAATTTAATGGCAGTTGGTTAAAGAGTTCTTCCTTTTGATATGCTGGTAACCAAACTGTTTGACCCTAAGGAATATTTATTTTTTCCCCTTTTTTCATAAATAAAGATAGCCAGTACACAGGATAGTGATGTTCAATGGTTAGCTTTTCTACATACATGTACACATGGACCTGAATTTGATTCTCACTTTAATTAAAATACCACAATGTCACAGAAAAAAATAATGAAATATGCTGCACAAGCTGCGATTGAGACGTTTGTACTTTTATGCATGAAGCCTAACATTTTGTTTACTTGTTCATGCATGAGTATTGTTCTGTTTACAGGTGTAGCAGGATGCTGTGCGAAGACTAGCATCGCCCCCCTAGACAGAGTCAAAATTCTTCTTCAGGGCCAGAACCCCCATTACAAACATCTTGGTAAAATACAGACTAACTACGAAACAAACAAATTACCTCTAACAAGTTAGTTTATCACCAGAGTGAATCTTGTGAATTTTCTCTTTAGGGGTGTTTTCCACTTTCATGGCTGTGCCAAAGAAAGAAGGCATCCTGGGCCTGTACAGGGGTAATGGTGCAATGATGGTCAGGATATTTCCTTACGGAGCCATTCAGTTCATGGCCTTTGACAAATATAAAAAGGTACAGTGAGTATTTTATCTTTAATTCTCTGGTTCAACGTTATGTTTTATGTTTATGAATGCGTTTCCGTGTAGGCATTATTGTGACGCATCATTGATAATAATCTCTTCATAGCTGCTGAATAAACGGATTGGGATCTCAGTACACATCCATCGACTCATGGCAGGATCTATGGCAGGTATTGATAGACCTCTTCTCACGGTGCCCCATGTTTTACTGGCACAGATAGTGTTATTAGACTTTTGTCTTCTCTTTTTTTTTACTGTGATCTCATGATCTTTGCTTATGTGTTTTCAGGCATGACTGCGGTGATATGCACCTACCCTCTGGACGTGGTCCGAGCTCGGCTGGCCTTCCAGGTGAAGGGTGATCAACGCTACTGTGGAATTATTGATGTTTTCCGCTCCATTTATCGCAAGGTGATTTACTGTTGGTGAACTTCACTAACTTAAACTAAAATGTCACATTGTACGTTTCTGCTTACTCTATGTTTTACCTGTTATCTCCTTTCCACAGGAGGGCGCATCTGGATTTTATAGAGGCCTGACTCCAACTCTTGTTGGAATGGCGCCTTATGCAGGTGAGTTTTGGTGCATTTATTTTGTTATTCAAAGGTACTTGCAAATGTCATGCATAATGTCCTCCACGTGTTTAGCCAGTCTCTTATTTCTTTCTGCATCCTCCAAGGTCTCTCCTTCTTTACCTTTGGCACCCTGAAGAGTCAGGGCTTAAAGCACTTCCCGGAGCAGATGGGCCGCCCCTCGTCAGACAACCCAGATGTGCTCGTTCTGAAAGCCCACATCAACCTGCTCTGTGGAGGGGTTGCCGGTGCCTTCGCTCAGACTGTCTCGTAAGTGCTTTTCGTAATGGACGTGTTGGATTTTCAAGCTCCGACTGAGTCAAACGCGGGTCGCTTTCCTATTTTTAATAACTCAACTTTGTAATTTCTGGTTTCTGTGTTATGATGGGACTTTCCTCACCAGCTACCCCTTGGATGTGGCAAGGAGGAGGATGCAGTTAGGATCTGTGCTTCCTGATTCAGATAAATGTGGGTGAGTATCGCTGCTGGTTTGACTTGTCATAGTTTGGTTTTACAGTGAGATGTTATCATAACTTTTCTTTTGTGGAAATGGTTGAATATTGAATCAAGAATATTTATTTAGAATTTTTCATTCTGAATTTACACTTAAAACAGAATTTGTTTGCTTAAGTTCTTTAAATCTTTGAATATTTGCAAAACTATCCATTAATTTTTTCCTCCCCTTTTATTCTCATGTTTCAGCTACATTGTGTTTTTTTTTTTTTTTTTTCAATTAATGGAAACATATTTTTAAGCAACTTTTTACAAATATAGACATGAAAAGTGTGGCTTTTCTTTTGCATTTAGCCTCATTTTCATGATACCTCTAACAAAAAATCCAGCACAACCAACCGCCTTTAGATGTCGCTTAATTACTGTAAACTAAGCAGTACTGTGAACACCTCATCGTTTACTTAGAGAGCGAAGAAGCAACCTCATGAAGACCTAAGAAACACACCAGGCAGGTCAGGGATAAAGCTTAGGAAATGCTTAAAGCAGAGGTTGGGTTATTGAAGAACGTCACAATTGAACAACTCACATTACTCTCTGTACAATCCATCATCCTAAAATCAAATGCGGCA
Source organism: Gambusia affinis (assembly GCF_019740435.1). Taxonomy (NCBI): domain Eukaryota; kingdom Metazoa; phylum Chordata; class Actinopteri; order Cyprinodontiformes; family Poeciliidae; genus Gambusia; species Gambusia affinis. Next base: position 14,078,697 of record NC_057880.1, read on the forward strand.
AAACTCGAGACCTACCAAGACATCTAAGTTGTTGAGTGAATTTGTTGAAAGTACAACCATTAATAATGCATTCCACTAATCTGACTTTCATGAAAGTGTGTCAGGAAGATAGTTATTGTTAAGAAAAGCCATAAAACTACAATGTATTGATGTGTTGGTTGGAGGTTCACCTTCCAGTAGAACAACAACCCTACACATATAACCTGAGGAAAAGTTGAATGGTTTACTTTGAAGTATATCCATCCAATGTATCTAGGCATTAACCTTTCCGCAGCAGATAAAGCAAAAACTTCAGTGCGTAGATTTGCAGAGCTGGTAGGGACAGACCCCAAAGGGACATGCAGCTGTAAAAACTGCAGGAGGTACTTTTCACTTTTCACTAATGCATTACTTTGTGATGGGCTGTATAACATCACTGTATGGATTTGTTAGTGAGAATTGTCATAAGAAGAAAAGATGGTCAAGAAGAGAATTTTTTCTGTTAAAAATTTATTGTTAAGTTTTTCCCAAATAGCTGCGCAGATTAATCAGGTTGAAACATGATATTCAAATATTTGAGAGCTTTTTATGTTATAAAACAAACTTAAATCTAAGTAGCACTCTGAGTCGTCAGGCTCCAGCAACATACCATTCATTCCTGAAAAGGTTCATTGAATACTTTTTCCAAACACAACTCATTGTTCTCAATTTAACTACTTCTCTTTGTCAGATTTTCCAGAAATATCAAAGTTTTATTAGCCTTGAGAGGTTTCATTTAGTTTTAGAATACATTTTTAAAGACTCCATATGACGCCCTGCGTACTTGAAATACTTGCTCTCAAAGCAAACAGAAAATTGTGTTCTATTCTGTGTTTTATTTCTCATTGGGTCCCATTGTGAAAATAACAGTGTTGTTTGTCCTGCGTGTGAACAGATCGCCTTTCAAGACTCTGAAGTACGTGTATAACACATATGGTATCAAGAGAGGACTGTACCGAGGCCTTTCTCTTAACTACATCCGCTGCGTGCCCTCACAGGCCATGGCCTTCACCACCTACGAGTTTATGAAGCAAGTCCTCCATCTGAACTAGTCATCTCCTGAGCCTGAACGATCAGATCGTTGACCCGATCAGCTTCCGCGTTTCCCTGATGGAGTTACCACGAGTTCACTCTGTATATCTTACTGTAGTTCAGCTCCCCACAGAAACCAGGAGAGTCAATAATAAAGAAAAAGGGGGACTATAGTGTCGAAAAGCTGGAGGCTGTAATTCCCCTTCATCTCTGTCATTACTGAAAACATTTTTGTTTTAAAACATTCTTACGATTTCTTGATCAAGCAGCACCAAAGCAGCCCTGGAATGTTTAACAAACGCAGTCATATTTTAATCATTTATCACAATTTAAATAATTGTAAGCACTATTTTTTCTTTCTGTTGAATGAAAGAATTTAATTTTGTTCTTTAAATTATTATGTTTGTCATTGTACAGCTGCTCCTTTATATCCTTACACTTTTTTTCTTCTGTTTAAGTTTACCAAGTTGATGTAAGAGGTAGGTGCTGCTAAATGGTGATATTTACGATTTCTTTGTACATCCTTGACTGAGCGTGTTTTTAGTTTTGCAATGCAGTATTTTGGAAAAAAAAAAATGTTTGTTTTTGTTTTGCTTTCTCAGTACATATCAGCATAAATATTGTTTGTGCATGCCACATGATATTATATTATCTCAAAACAGCCTTCCATTTAATTTTCAGGTCTTAAACGGAGCAATTTTTGTTTCTGTTTTATGTTCTGCTAAACACGTATTCATGTTTCTTAACATGCATTTAATGTCAAGAGTGAGTCTCTTCTAGCTGTGATGATGTCGCTTGATGTACAACCATAAGATTTTACAGGGAACTCAGGTTTAAATTGCACTGAAGCTTTTTATTTATTGCTTTAGCAACATGTTGCCACTGGGTGGCAGTATTGAAACAAGGTGTAAACGGTTATCCAGCCCTCCACACTGCAAACCTCATACATAGACGTTACATGCTTGATTTGGCCTGATCAGACACAACAAAACAAAACGTATTACTGCTGTTTCGTAGCTATTTGCTATTTAATCATTTTAACCCCAGATTTCAGAGTCAACTGAGCTATTACTTTGTAATAAAGACATCTCTTCGATCAAAAAAAGAAGAAATTTACAGCTTCATCTAAGTTCAGATGAAAAGAAAAAGACTATTTAACTCTTAACAGCAGTCAGTACCTTAGCAGGTTATTTTTTGTTCTGTATTTTGTCTTTAATAATTTAGGGAGCCCAAATAGGCTTTATATAAGAAAAAGGATATTGAAGAAACTAAGCTCTTTATTTCTTGAAAACAGGAAAATTTCCAGTCTTCTTTCCAGTGAAAATAATTTGATAAAACATTTCTAACAAGGCTCCATATAAATAACCTCCTCTGTGTCTTCTGTGTTGGACCGTGTTCATCCTAAAAGGTGATCACTGATCATGCTTATAATTTACTGCAAATGAACAATAAAGCACAGTGCCTTGCGAACGTATTAATTCCCCTTTGTTTTTGCCACATTGTTGCGTCACAACCACAAAACTTTTATGTATTTTAGCGAGATTTTATGTCGTACAACAAAACAAAGTAGTGTCTAAATTCAAAATGCCTCTAGAAAGTTGTCATGGTCTTAAAACAAAAATGTGACAAGAGCACCATGAATATGTAATCAGCCCTGGATTCTTTAGTCTGACCTCCGCTAAGTAAAATCCAACAAACGAAGGAAGAATTGTTAATCAGAGAACCACCTGAGACTATTAATAGTTGGAAAATTATTAGTTGTGTGCTACACATATTTGGGTTTTACGGAAGAGTGGCAAAGAAAAGCCAGTCCTGAAATAGAACAAGAAGACAAGTTCACTGTGGCCATAAGCCATGCACAGCATAACAAACATTGGAGAGATCAGATCCAGGTTTTGGACTACATGGGAGATCCCCCTGATCAAATCACATGACCTCAATTAGAAATCAAAAGACATTTAAGGTAATTCATTGTGAAATAAATAAATAAATGGAAAACTATTTGTCATATTTTGTCTTGCTTCACAATCATGTACTACTTTGTGTTGATTTGTCACATAAAACCTCAGTAGAAGGTTGTTGATGTTTGTTTTTGCGGAACAGAAAGTGAAAAAAGTTCAAGTAAGCACCCATAAGTGATTGAAAAGCATATTGTTTTAAAATTAATTGAACAAAGGGAGACTTTGTCATTCATACATTCAACATAATGAAGTGCAATAAGTATTTTTATTTCAATATAAATAAATGTTCATTGTAAGTGTTCCTTATTTCCTGGAGTGTAATGTCACACTTTGTTGAGAGTTTGAAGCTGCCATCTAGGAAACAGAATAAAGTCTGGAGCAGCTCATCATCCTCTGATAGCTGCCATGTCTCTTTTCACAGTGCTGCTGTTTCTGAATGTGCAGATATTCATGTATGTTCTGTAGAGATGCTTTTCAGTCTGTTTGATGTCGCATAAAGCAGATAAAACATTTTGAGAACTACGAAGGTCTGAATCTCAGCATTTATTCAAAGTTTCATTTGGGTTGCTGAATAACCAATGTGTAACAACCTCTCCTATATGACGCACCTTCCGTCTTCTCCGTTTTCCATTCGACTGGGTTTTGGATTTATAGAGGATTCCTGTTAATCATTATGTCACAGTTTTATGGCTGAAACTACGGCAGGGCTGTGTGAAACATTTGCATTTCTTTTACTGGAACAGGAATACACTGCCTGTTGTTGTTTGACAACATGCACTAATTTGACTGGTAAATGAATGAATGTGATAGAAGACTAATTTCCTTATTATGAGTAAAATCCAGATTAAAAACTATAGCTATGTTTTATTTTTGTTTTTGCAGGGGAAAAAAAAGAACATTTATCATTTTTATTTATTTATTTATTTATTTATTTATTGGTTATCTCCCACCATCTAGTGCCAGGTTGGCATGTTTTCCAAACTGGCACCAAGTTTTGTTTCCTAGCTTCCTGCCCCTTCACTTCCTTATGTTCTTCAAAGAACCTGTGTGTGTTTGTTTTTCCCTCTCAGATAAATGTACAATGATGCCTTTATACTTCTGACCTTGCCTCTCCATAGTTCTGATTAATCTAAATAGAAAAAAACCCTTCAGAAGTTGTGCAAACCCTTTTCTTTTGACACCTTTTTCCCAAGCTGATGACATATTTATATCATTAGGAAAATGTATAAGAACCAATGGGGGGTTTATTTAGTTTAAGGGTGGAGACACTGATGACTAGGTCACTGTAATAAATCTCCTTCCTCTTTTGGGCTCATTACACATTGCTTTAGCATTTTTGAGTTTACGTCAGTGAAAGGCAGAGCTACATCTGGACCAAAGCCTTTCCAGAGTAACACAGTTGCTGATTCTTCACCTTTACGCTGCATTTGAGCATTTTTGGTCCAGGCATTTTGTGGCCTGCCATGCCGTCGTACACAGTAACTGTTGCCACGGGGAGCCAGTGGTTTGCAGGGACGGATGATTATGTCTACATCACGCTGGTGGGCATAGAGGGATGCAGCGAGAGGACACTGCTGGACAAACCCCTCTACAACGACTTCGAGAGGGGGGCGGTAAGTGGAGTCACTGTAAAGTGGGAACCACGTGCCAAATTTTGTTCTATTTTTCTGATGTTCTGTGACCAACGCATGCGTTAAACGTGAGAGGCCAGGTAGTTGGAAAACAGAGAAGTTGTATAATAAAGTAAACTTGATATTTGAGGAAGTATCTGTGAACTTCTGGAAATTGCAAAGCCTGCGGTGATACGTCTCTTCTGCTTACGCATAGCATGTTTGCAATTTAAAAAGGACCATGTTTTGATAGAAAATTACTTATTAATTTTTAATATGTTTTAAACACTAGAGCTTTTTGATAATCCAATTTAATTTTATGGTTCTTCTCCAGATACATGATCACAAAAATGTTTTTAATATCAGAAGCAGAAATAAAAGTACGAAACAAAAATAAGGAAAAACTTTTTTATAGGTTTAGATTAACTGTGCTTTACAATCCAAAATTCACCCTGACATCTTATGTCTAGTTCTTTTTGAATTTCTGAGGCTAATCTAAATCAATGCTGAGACTGTTAAATTTAGTAAAACAGACTTAAATATGAGCAACCTTACAGTTGCATTGCCATGCATTGCTTCATGGCACAATGCCAGGAAAATAAGTTTAGGCTTACATCAGAATGAAGCAAGTCAGGCTAACTAAAAGAAATAAAAAAAGAAAAACTAAATACTTGACAAATTTCCAAACAAATTGATTAATGTATAAAGAATAATTACTTTTTCGTATGAAATTTATAGTAAAGCAAATAATGGAAACCCTTTTTAAAATGTAAACTAAAGCAATCCTACAGTATTGTGACAAGCATTTCTAGAGCAACACTCCTCAAAAAAAGAAAAAAAAAACAATAAAAATAATAAAAAAAACTGGATACTGTTTTGTGCACAGTAGAAGGAGTAAACGTCTGCTGTGCACAAAGAAGAATCTGGGTTTAAAATAACCCATGTTTTTCACAGTAGCCTCTGTTTAAACTGCAGGTTGACACATATGATGTGAAAGTTGGTGAGAACTTGGGTGATATCCTGCTGGTGAAGATTGAGAAGAAGAAATATTGGATGCAGGATGACTGGTACTGCAGGTACATCACTATCAAGACCCCGAGTGGAGATTATGTGGAATTTCCCTGTTTCCGCTGGTTGGTGGACGACAAGGAAGTGGTCCTGCGGGATGGACGAGGTACTTACCTATCTGTCTGTCTTTAAAAAAAAACTCTGCCTCACTCATTTGCTGAAGCCCTCATCTTGCCTTTCCATCTTTTCTAGCATTTCTGCCTCAGGATGATAAAACCAGTATAGTAAAGCAGCACAGACAAAAAGAGCTGGATCAGAGAAGGAAAGCCTACAGGTAAGTTTGCTTTACTCAAAACATGCAGGAGATCAGGTTGTTTTAATGACATTTATTCTGTTTGTAGATGGAAAGAGTGGCAGCCTGGATTCCCTCTGAGCATTGACGCTAACAGACACAGGGACCTCCCCCGAGACATCCAGTTTGACAGTGAAAAGGGAGTGGACTTTATACTAAACTACAGTAAGGCGTAAGTAGAGCCATGTGTGCTCCATAAAGGGACCATTTTTCAGTAGGGTTTATTTCTATCTCAGTACAATGAAGAGGGTTACTTACCCTACATTTGCATTGTGGGTGTTTTTAAAATGAAAGGCTTTCATGAAACTTTAATCAGATGCAGAACTGATGCCTCTGCATTGTAAATTACCTTGGGGAGAAGAAACAGTGGTGTCATTGTGTGTTTGTCTCATGGGATATTTGCATTGTGCTTTCAGGCAGACATTTGAACTTGCTGACAGGCATGACAACAAACAACCGATGTATAAAAGGATACTGTGCAAAATGTGTAATAAGTCGTAAAATTAAAAGTTGAAATGTTGAGCTGCTTTGTTATTTCAAATGGGTTGCTAGAAATGCTCGTAGCCTCTAATCGATAAAATAACAGGTATTTGAGCCATCAGATTTTTTTGGGGAAGTATAAGTACAGCTAATTTTAATGATTTAAAAATAATAAATGAAGAATCCTGTTGATGTCTTTTCAGAATAGAGAACTTGTGTGTGAACAGCTTCATGAACATGTTTCAGTCTTCATGGAGCGACTTTGCTGACTTTGAGAAAATCTTTGTGAGAATCAAAAACACAATCTCAGGTCAGACAAACTTTCTGTTCTTTTCTGTAATTGCATGCTATGCTAATCTGTTCCACCCTATAGGCTATGTTATGCTCTACTATGTGAGGCTATGTCATTTTAAGATTAATTATGTGTATATAAAGTTCAGTAAAATTTAATATTATTGAGAAGTTAATTTGATTCTGTTAATTATGATTTTCAGATTACACCCAATTAAAAAACATTGGACATATCAAGGAAAACATTTTAGTACAACAATATGGGCTTCATGAAAAGTATATTTAATAGCTGTTCAAAAATCCATTTGCTTTGCTTGCGTTTCAGAGTACGTGATGCAACATTGGAAAGAAGACTTCATGTTCGGGTATCAGTTTCTGAATGGTTGCAACCCAGTGTTGATTTGCAAATGCACCAAACTCCCTGACAAGTTCCCTGTCACTAATGAGATGGTTTCTGTTAGCCTTGAGCGGGACTTGACCCTGGAGCAGGAAATTAAGGTTGATATTTCTCTGTTTAAATTAATCTTTTTGGCTTTCCCTTGACAATTGTAACGTTTTGATCATCTCAGCTGAAATGCACTTAAAAGCAGTGTTCTGCTTTCAGGCAGGTAACATATTCATAGTGGACTACGAAATGTTAGAGGGCATTAATGCAAACTCCACAGACCCCTACACGCAGCAGTACCTGGCAGCTCCAATGTGTCTGCTGTACAGGAATCTACGGAACAAGATTATGCCTATAGCAATACAGGTATAGCGAGATTGGGCCACTGTAGGCGCGACTATTTCAGCTCATTCCTTTCTGTATCTGAACTCTGGCCATGTCTTTCTCAGCTTGGCCAGGATCCAGATGAAAACCCAATCTTCCTTCCCACCGATGGTCAGTATGAGTGGCTGCTGGCAAAGATCTGGGTACGATCAGCTGACTTCCAGCACCACCAGAACGTCACACACCTGCTCAGGACACATCTGATAACAGAGGTGTTTGGTATCGCCATGTTCAGACAGCTCCCAGCTGTTCACCCGGCATTTAAGGTAAAGCACTGCCAGGGATAATTTGTTGATTGGTAAATTGATTGTTTTATCGATTGGTTGCTTTCCCTTTTCGTTCTCAGCTACTCATCCCGCACATTCGTTTTACTATCGCAATCAATACAAAGGCCAGAGAGCAGCTCATCTGTGAATGCGGGATCTTTGACAAGGTTAGTTTGTGGACATTGAAATAATGTGGAATAAGCTAATTTACTTAAGCTTACAAATCTCTGGGAGTTAGAGATACTGTGCTGCAAAAACTGTGGATGTGTATATCAGTTTTAGAAATTTAGTTGCAGGAGTTTCATTCTTCTTCTTTTTGGCGGGATTTCATCAAATAAACCTATTACTTCAGATATTTCACAACATCTGAAGTCTTCTGAAAAAAACAAACAAATACATTGGCCAGTCCAAACACTTTTTTTTATAGACAAATATATTAAATCTTTATCATTGTTTGTTTACAAATTCCAGGTGTTTAGAAATGTTTCTCTGTCATCCTGATCAAGTTGCAGGAAAAAAGTCTGTAAGATGATATATGCACCATATTTTCAAATCAGACTAGCTTAGCAGATTCGGCTGAATATTTTAGTTTAGAGCCCAAAGTGTCCATGAAACAAAGAGAAACCGTATCCATGAATTGTTAAATCAAAACCATTTATGCTGAAGGATAAGATGTTTTCTTATGTGCTTTATCAAGGCCAATGCAACCGGCGGAGGTGGTCACATCCAGCTTGTCCAGAGAGCCATGAAGACGCTGACCTTCAGGTCTTTCTGCTTCCCTGACACGATCAAGAGTCGTGGCATGGACAGTACGGAGGATCTGCCCACCTATTTCTACAGGGATGATGGCTACAAACTGTGGGAAGCCACCAAGAGGTGAGAAGCAATTTTCTTTCCAGTCCAAAAGTCCTTTTGAGGAAATAGGTCGTAAGATGAATTGTGTATGCAATTTATCCCTCTATTATTTTTCCTGGCAGTTTTGTCTCTGATGTGATCGGTATTTACTACACCAGTGATGAGAGAGTGCAGGAAGACGAGGAAATCCAGGCCTTCGTCAAAGATGTGTGCAGCTTCGGGATGCAGGACTTCGATCACTGTGGTACGTTCACAAACAAACAAACAGTTGCAGAGCTTGGAGACGCAGAGAAGTTGACTTGTGGTGACATCCCCTGAATGCTGGTGTTGTAACGTTATCCGGTAGTTTATCATCCTTTGTGCAAGGGTCTTTTCGCAGCACAGCTTGCAAAATAATAGAGTGGTTTTGTAAAGACTCCTTTCTCAATTCTGTTTGCCTCCAATCTGTGCAAAGAGTTTCCAAAGTCTCTGAAGACACGTGACGAACTGATAGAGTACCTGACTGTCATTATATTCACTGCTTCATCCCAGCATGCTGCCGTGAATTTTGGACAGGTGGGTTGATGAAGAATTTCTTTTCACTTTTCAAAATAATAATGAAAAAAAACAAAAACAACAGATTTTCCACACATTTTGCTTCTTTGCATGCAATGTTTAGTATGACTGGTGCTCCTGGATCCCCAATGCCCCTTCTACCATGCGTAAACCCCCTCCAAAAGAGAAAGGGCAGGTCGATGTGAAAATGATCATTGAGAGCCTTCCTGATCGTGGACGGTCCAGCTGGCACCTGGGGGCCGTCTGGGCCCTCAGCCAGTACCAGGAGAATGAGGTTCGCAGAAAATACAAGCTGCCTTTTAAACTGAGCTAAAATCTACATTTAAAGTTGAATTAAAGACTGTAGATTCATTTATTGCCGCGTGCCTTTTGCCTAAACAAAGTTTCTTTCTATGCAGCTGTATCTGGGTATGTACCCAGACGAACACTTTATAGAGAAGCCAGTGAAGGACGCCATGGGAAAATTCAGGAAGGAACTGGCAGAGATAACCAGGTCTATCAAAAGGAGGAACGAGGAAAAGAAGCTGCCGTACTACAACATGTCTCCAGACAAAATCCCAAACAGCGTTGCTGTTTGAGGAGTGACACTCGTCTGATGCATAAATTGTCTTTCTGTATATTAAAGAGCAGAAGACACTAAGGATTCTGCAACTATGGAAAATATTGATTTTGCAATTTAGATTTGTCTACATTGTGAACATGATTACAGATATAAAGCAGAAAAACAAAAAAGGAAGATTGAGCTGCTGTTTGCAGGTACCAACAATTTGACCAATCAGAGCAGTGAGCCGTGGAAATATGGATTCCACAACAGGTTCAACTGTTTTAAATCGCTGTTGTTTTCATATTTATCACTTTATAAATGAACTATTTCATCTCTGTTTTCAACATAGCTCACTGTTATGGCTTGCTAATCATACTTCTGTATCATAACCCTATTTAAAAAAAAAAGATAATGCAGTCTAGTGACTTTGGAGGTATGTGCTCTTCAGATAAAACTTTATTGGTTTTGTGTGTTGTCTTTATGAATCCAGTTTGCTTATATTGTGAATCATCCCACAGGGGAAAAAGTCCTATATATTCTGGATTCTTAATGTACTCTTCATAAATTTAAAGATAATATGAGGCCATGTCATTAAGAAGTTTGGCTAAACAGTTAAGATCATATTATAATGCCTATTTGCGGAGAATTCAGTAACTCAGTGCAATCTGCTGGGCTTCCTTAAATAACTTAATTGGCAAAATATGACCAACATAATTTGACTGTGTTGTATGAATATTATGAATCTGTGTATTTAAAACTGTCCATATGAATGAACTGGTATGAAATACATTGATTTGATTTATATTTCTGTAAGCTAAGGTTGAATTTGACCCATTTGTTGCGCAGCAACATTTACATAACATTTGTTGTACATTGGTGATATATAAATAAATGAAATATAAAGAAATTGATCTTTCGTTGTCAAATCATGCATTTCTTATGATTTCAGTGAAAAAACTCCACACAATCGAATCATAAATACAGTTATTTGTCATAAAGTGGAACCACTTACTGCTTGATTATGTACAATGTAGATTTTCTGGCAAAATTTCTAAATTTGCTAGAGATTAGGTGTGAATACAGCCTGGCCCACAAGAAATACATTAAGAAATTGAATTGACATAATTGAAAAGAACCCCAACCTACTAGATATCAGAAATGTGCTCCACATATAATCCCTGAAATAATTGGATCAACAAGCATCACTGATATACAAGCACCCCCTTGTCTGTGGAGTGGATTTAGGTGAATTTGAAACACTACAAAAATATTCAATGTTGTAAAACAACATTGATTACTTTTGTGCAATCAATGTTGCACACCACTGACTGCAACATCAAATCAGTGTTGTTGCAATCAACAAGACAGTGATGAGATTAAATCGGAATACAACAAATAGAAAATATTTTCTTTCTGCCCCCCTAAGGGCTAATTAAGAACTACATGCATATAATCCAACTTTATATATTTAGCTGAATTCTGACTGAAAAACCTAAATGAAGTGAAATTGTAACCCTTTCTAGCATTTGTACGAGTCTCTGTTAGCTTTACAGGAACAATGAAAAACACACAGGTGAAAAAAACCCATCTGAATTTTTATTTGGTTGCTCTTTTTAATTCTACATATTTGTTCAAACATTGGAAATCAACTGAAAACACATCAAGATTTCTCTTAAAAACTTACACACTTTTACCAAACTCTTTACAGTTACTATCTCAAAAAGCAAATTCACAGACAAAAACATGTGGAATGATATAAGACAGGAGAGGAAAACAGTCATATATGTTCAAGTCCAGTCAGTAGTAAACAAATGGAGCTTTTTATGCAAGTTCCACTAGTCTCAGACATGATCCAGTTTTATGAAAAAAAAAACAAAAAACAAACAAACAAACAAAAGAAAACATCAAAGGAAAACACAAGAGAGCTCAGAGTCAAATATTCAGGTTGAAAGAGTAAGAATGAAGCTCAGTTTCCCAGGCATGAATTATGAACAATAGGCTAGAAATTTATCAAGTGGCAATAATAAAACCTCTGGCTTCTCATGCTTATCTGACAAACTGAATCAATTTAAGCCAAAAGCAAATGACTATCAAAGAGAAATTTGCATTAAAACGATCAATTTTTTGAAAGGAGCCAGCTCCTGTGAGTTAAAAGTAAATGGAGACCACAAAGTTGACGTTTAATCTTCTATCTCAGGGAAACTGCAGCTTAAGTCCGAGGTGATTTCATTTCTAAAAGTTAAAGGTTGTGGCTTTTAGCTCTGGTTGCATATTTAAAACAAGTTCTAACAACTGAGTTTAAAAGGAGAGAGAGAGAGAGAGAGAAAAAAACAAAAAAAAAATCACTAAATGAAAAACTGTGCAAAACGCAAGTGCCAAAAAGATTTTCTCTTGTAGATGCCTGGAGAAAAAAAATAAAAGGGACAGAGGATAGATGCAAGTTGCGTAAAAACTGGTAGTAGAAGGGTGGGTTTAAATGGACGAAGTTTACCCTATTTCTGATAAAAATAAATACAAGCACAAAAATAAAGAATTTAGTTTTCCGCCCAGAGGACACTCTGACCTTTAAACACCTTTACTTTAGAGTAAAAGAACAACAACAGAAAAAAACCCCCAACTTAATTGCACTTTCTTAAATCTGTCTAATTGCACTGAGCCTTTTGGGTATTGAAGATTCTGAGAAGCGTCTGGTTCTTAATCAAACCTGATTACGGTGGTGACAGCTCCCCTGGCTCATGCTTTCAATTTAAACAGATCTTAAATCACCATGGGCTTGTACATAAATACAGTATGCTTTCTCACACACAAAAAAAACAAAACGAAACAAAAAAAAAACTGTGCTTCTAAATTATTGCTGCTGCAGAGCAGTAACTCATCCTTATTGGTCACAGATAGCACACTGGCATCAGTGACAGTTTTTAAAAATGTTCTTTGTTGTTTGAATGGCTGTAAAATCGTGCATTGCAGAGTTTCCACAAATGAAAAACGGAGCCTAGAGAAATAAACTGCTGCCTGTTTCACAGTGCAATTTCAGCTGCGCCCCAGCAGGTGGCGACACAGCCAGATCATTATTAACACTCCGTTTCCAACACAGGCTGCCAAGGTAAAGATCGTTTCAGAGGAAAATAGAGTGTAAAAGTAAGGATGACCTTTATACCAAATAACATGTAGCTGGATGTAATGTGATGGAAAACCCCCCCCCCCCAAGAAATCATAGGCTTAATGCTGTCTGTCTGGTGACATAATACTAAAAAAGACAAAATGGAGCATGTGAGTGTCTGGAAACAACTCAACAGCAATTTATCCATTTTCTCCAGTCCTCTAAAAACTCTCTGTAAAAAACGGATATGGGTGGAATCTTTTTGCCCTGTCCTGCAGAGGCGAAAATGAGGCAAATGTTAAAAAGCCACATTAACAATCTGTTGGGATTCCTAATCAGAGCAGGCTGTGAAGGTTTAATTAATTCTGGGCTGCACTGTGGAAGCAACGAAAATAGGAAACTGAAAACAGTGAGCTGTTCATTTCTCAAGGCATGAAGTGGTAATGTCTCCTGACTAAGCAAACACATCAGCTCACATTAAAAACTGCACATGGAATATCACGCTGTAAATACTGTGTCATTCACAAGATATTAAACCCCAAAAACAACAAAAAGAAAAAGTAATGCTGTTATACGCCTGCAGGCTAACATTACCTTCTCAAGACATGGAAATTATTCTTGCAATGTCCAGTTACTAGTAAAAAAAATATTTTTTTTTAATTTTATTTATGTTTTTAATCATTTTTAGAAAAGATTACATTCTCAAAGCCTTCAAAAAGTTCATGTGTTGGGGGCAGAGGAATGGGGTGTTAACCCATTCCATTTCCTTCAGCAGGTTTCCCTCCTTTTACCCACCTCAGTTCCTTTTTTTGCCATCAAAGTGAAGTCTATAGGAGTATGTGCATTTGAGGAAAAAGTTTCTCTGTGCTCTTCCCAAGGAACAAAGCAAAAGAAGATTTAGATTATTCAAGAATAAAAAGGGAGGAGAATTAAAAGGGAGGAGAGGAGTTGTTGTAGATCTTCAAGAAAAACAAAAAAGTGCTTTAATGCATTTCCGAGGCCCGGTCAGAATTGAACCGGTGCAGAGATGGCAGTATGTGGAACGCTCCAGAGATGTATGGTGGTGTACTGATCCAACACTTACAGGAGGTAAAAACCAACTCCGAAAACATTGAGGATGACTCTTTGTGTCTCTGATCTGCTCAACCGACGGGGAACGTGAACAGTGCGTGTAGAGTGCCAAGCTCCAGGCCTTGTGTGACATTTATAGAAGTCAGTACAAACAGTCCGGTCCTGGGTAAGGAAAGGTCAGAGTGCGAATGGAGAGTGCAGGTGGAATCAGGAGAGGACAGCGGGTCAGGTCTACCATCAGAGGCAGGGGAACGTCGAGCGCTACTCTTCCCTCCCGCCTGTTTCTGCAAGCACAAGTGTGGGGGTGGGGGGAGGCTTATGAAATGAACTCCGTGTCAGACGTGGAGGACCTCCATACTGTATTCTTCTGTCTCTGTGTACTGGGAGGAGTTTGTGTCCGACTGGGTGGGGGCCAGCGCCTCCTTGCTCTCCAGGCTCGGCTCCATGAGCGGAGGCTTCTCCAGCACCAACTTTTTACACGTGTCCGGCCGGTTCTGCACGTATATGACACGGTTGTAGGCCTTGAGTCTCTTCCATAGATGGATGTAGACCTTGCACTGGACGTACATAAAAACCAATCCGCCCGTGAAGCCGATGGCCACCACCACCAGCTTGGTCCAGAAAGGCCATTCCAGGATACCTGAGGATGAGAGAACCAGACGGGGGAAAAAAAAAAAAAAGGGGAATCATGTACACAAGTCAAGCACAAAGCAGAACTATATTATTTAATTCAAGCTTAAAGGGAGCCTCACTAAACAACCTTTCACATGTCAAATGAAAACCAACAAATTAGAAAGCAGAACATTTTTTAGAAAAGAAAGTCTAGAAAGGGTGTCATGTATACATAGTCAGCTCCTTTTTTAATCTCTAAATAAAAGCCTTATGTTATCCAACAGCGTTTGCATCAATATATACTACTTCCCTGTGTGTGTTCTCAGAGAAAGTACATTAATGAGTAGATGCCAATAGGCTCAAGGTACTCTGAGGGAGCTGCAAAGGTCTCCAGATCAAGTATGAAGAGCATAACCATCAATAAGTCACTCTACAAATGTGGAGGGATTAGAAAAAAACCTCTGTAGTTTGTGACAAGTCAGCCTGCGTAGATGAGGCCAAAACTAAACTGTCTAAGAGACACAAATGAGCAAAATGGAAATCCAACATCCTGAGCACACCATTCAGACATTAAAACATGACGGCAGCATCATGCTGTGGGGAGGACTGGTCAGCAAAATGGGGAGACATATGGAGCAAAACACAAGGCAAGCATAGAACAAAACCTTGCTGAGGCTGCCGAAGATTCAAGAACAGGGTGGAGGTTCACCTTCCAGTAGGACAAAGTAGGTCAGAGCTGACTGGTTAAAAGTGGCTCTGGGCTATATTTAATCAACAATCTGTGTAAATGATCGAAAACCGATATACACAAACGCTCTACTGGTTGAGTTTAAACTATTCTGCAAAGAAGAAAAGAGTAAATGTGGATGTGCAAAGATGTTTAATACATACCCCCAAAAGACTAACAGCTGTTATTGTTATATATATAAAAGCCACACCTCAGATTTTTCTTTGTATAAAATGTAAAAGCATAAAATGTAAAAACTACATTGCGTTGGTTTGTCATATTGTATCCAAAACATGTATTGAAGTTTGCGGTTGCATTCTGACAAAAAGTTAAATTGAACAAAACCAAGAGTAATCAATACATTTGCTTTGCATTATAGTTGCAAACATCTAAGGAAAATATATGCAAGTTGCTGAGTTATAAAAAACTAGTAAAATCTTACAACAAATAATAATAAAACAAATAATAAAATCTACAGGAGATATTATACATACTTTTATTTTACTATAAGGTTTCGACAGATTTGAGTTTCAGTCAACCACTAAGACAGATTAAATCAAAAGCAATAATTTAATATTGTTGAACAGCCAAGTGTCTGACTTCACCCAATGTCTGACTTCACCCGCTGTAAGAAGGCAAGCATGATAACTGCACGATTCAAGCTGAAAAGAAATGTCAGGCACTTTAATATAAACCTTGCTTGAGGAAAATTTGTGAATAAAGAGAACTATTGAGTGAAATAACGTTCCTATGCTCTAATGAAAACCTCTAGTCACAATGTATAACACAGGAGATAAATCTGTGTGTTCTTCGACTTTGTCTGGATTCTGCTACTGAGAGATGTTGCTTACCCTAAAATTAAGACAGGAAAGGGTAGAAAGAGGAGGGACAGGGTGTAAAGTGTAGTTGGAAAAGAATTGGATATAACTGACAAAAAGTTGACGGGAAGGGGGGAAAACCAAAAAACACACTCTGAAAGTCAGCAGGCCAAAGTGGAAATGTTTACCTGGGATTCTTCGGGCTGCATGAGTAAAGAGAGGGTCACGTATTACAAAACACAAGAACAGATTTCCAAAATTAATATTAGGTCAGACAGTACAGTGGTAACATTTGAGAGAGTGTTTCATCAGGCAAAAACCTGTTGCATCAATTAAAATTATGAGCAAATGTTTTAGGGTGCTGAACTATGCAGACATATCAGATTGGTCATCACAGCTTTGAGCAAATTAAAGCATAAAATCAGCAGCGGAGGAGCAGAGCTGATGAGAAATTACTGTACATCACCATGGTGACTGAACCCGACAGTCCTCAGAGACTTGGACATTTCTGATTCATCAGGTCAAGCTTAACAAACAGCCTGCTGCTCCATCTGCACACCGTCTCAGAAAGGCTGTATGGAGCGATGAGTAACGGGAGACGTACAGCCGGCCAAATCCATAATGGCTCTGCATTATTGCATCCATTTACGTTTTAAGTCCTGATGGTGCTGTCAATTAAGCAGAGTGCTGCTGTCTATTTGCTCAGAATGAATGCAGGAACCAGCATATCAAACATGTAAAGGAGGTCCTGACCTGTTACTTTATTTGATTTCAAACAATTGCAAAAACCCATTTCACTTCATTTTGCAAAATTTTCCTGTCCCTAGAGAAATTCAGGTTTATTGTTATAGGAAAAAGCTAGCAACCTTTTTAAAAAAAATAAATAAATAAAAAAAATAAAAAATCAAGAAATTAATAAAAAAAGTTTAAAGAAATTTTTTCAGAGAAATGTTTTAGCTGAGACGTTACCACAATCGTATCTGTGCATATTCTGAAGAAAAGAGCAAAGACTAAAAGACAAGGAGATGGCTACTCTTAAAAAGCTTTCTTTACTACTGTAAAAGCCTACTTTACACTTACTGACAGGTGCTAACCTAATTAGACATAATTTTTAATTGTGGCAAATTTTAATGAATTAATTAAATTTCAATTACTCCATGTTACAATGATTTGCAGTTAATGTTGGTTATCAAAATGTACAGATACATTTTTCACTTGTTTGGTAAGCAAGTCAAGAAAAACGAAAAAGGACTTCAACCAACTTCTTCAACAAACTTGTATATTTTCTTAAGGTTTAAACAACAGTAAAGTCCCTTCATTTTGACACTATTTTGGTGAGGTAAGTGGTTATTGTGGGCCAAAAATAAATGAGGCAAAAAAAACCCAAACATTTCACTCAGCTAGTTTATACAGTTTTATACAAAAGCAAGCTTTAGATAAAATGATGTCCATAAGAAATATTTATTCTTTTTATTTACAGAGGCTGTCTGTTGCCAGATTTTAGCCAGTGCTAAACTAAAAGCTAACAGCAGCTATCAAAATGACCCCCGTCCTCCTCAAAACGTTTTTGTTTTGCTTTTTCCACATGAATTGTTACATTTGTTGTAGGCTGAATAGTTGGTCGGCTGCTTCGTTCAACTTCGGTAATGCACATGCATGTGTCACGGCGAAGGATGTAATTTTCCCTGGCACACACAGATGGTGCGTAATGAATGCTGAGAACCACATGCTCACAAGTCATGCCACATTTGTCCTTGTGAGGATGTTTTGCTGACTCAGTTTCTTCCCTTCACCCAAACTCACGATGAACTGCCCTTACAAACAAAACATCTGAACAGCACTCTGCCTAAACACTTAAGCATTTTTCCTTCACGAGCCTCAAAATAAACATGAATAAATGTGATTTGAATCACCATTAAAAAGATGTTTATCTCTGCTGTGATTCTGCACATGAATTACACACAACTCTGACCACAAGGGAGACTTTTATGTTATCTTTAGTCATAATCTTTAGATTATGGAAAATCGCTACTGAATGGTTCATTCAACACAGTGCATGATCTAACACAGAGCTTTATTGAAGATTATGGTAAGTCTGTAGTGTGTGTAGTTTTATGTGGGCGCGTGTGTGTGTGTGTGTGTGTATATCTGCAACTCTGCTTACCGCTTTTAATTTCCTCCGCTGTTCTGTCAATGAGGACGTAGAGCGACCAAACCACACAGGTGATTGCGATGACGTGGAAGGTGACTGAGCACATGATCTTCCTTCTCTCGCTTGCCGTCATCTGAAGTTTCTCCCACTGCAGCAGATGGAAAATAATATGCAGACAGAAAGCAGATGCATTCTTTTAAACTTGGCACTTTTTGGCGATCAATACATTCAGCTGCTGAGAGGAAGACCTGAGCTACGGCATTTCTAGTTGAGGTTAATAAGATGCAGAAAGAAAAGTGGCACGCTGCAACCCAGAATACTGGGGAGCAGCCAGCTGTTTGCCAGGCAGCTCTGTTAACAATGCTGGAAAAGAGCCTAGCAATAAAAAAAAAAACAAAAACAAAAAAAAAACAAAACGTAAGTGCAATCAGATTATTGCTGTAAATATCTGCTGTGCTTTTTCAAAACGCCCAAATCCATTACTCCAGTCATGAAATTGCCCAATTGCAGGGTATATTTCATTAAAAGCGTGTCGCAGCACGACCTAAATCCTCAGTTAAAAGACACCTCACGCCGTGACCATCATTCCCATTTTGTCGTGATCTGCACGCTTGTGTGAAAAACGTCAACATTCACCCATGAGGTTGAGGAGCTATTAGAAGAGCAGCATTTGTTTAAGGCCTTTTGTGCAGTTAATGAGGGGTGGAAGAATTTTAATTAGAGTGTCCAGCTATCTTCAGGCCACAGCAATTGATAACAGCCTCTCAAAGATGTATGCTTCCTCTGAGCCATTTCAAATGAATCATTTTCCTCCCTTACAGTGCCCTGCTTCAAAGCACACAGTCATGGTTGTGTTATCTGTGTGACAGATTGGAGACGGGTTTTCAGCTTCATGGCTTGCCAAATTAGTAAGAACATTTGGAAACGGAGCCAGAACAGAATCCTGAGTGAATTTATCAAAGAAATGGAGTGAGGTTCAGTTGGTTCTTCCTTAAATAAGTGCAAATACAGTCAGTCAGTCGCACCTTGCGCAGTGGTTTGAGCTTTGTCTCCATGATGAACTCATATTTGCAGAGCTCACAGCAGCGGGTGTCTGAGCTCTTGATCCACTGCTGCAGACAGCCCTGGTGGACGAAGCGCAGACTCCCGGTGCAGTGGCACGGTGTGATCAGAGGACTCTCGTCATCTCCTTCACAGTGACAAATCCTGTGAGAAACCAAACATATACGGTCAACACATAACTGGAAGAAAGTCAGCTGACATAAAGAAGGCAGAGGGCAAGGAATCGAAATGAGAACGATCCAAAAAAAAAAAAAAAAAAAAGGTAGACTCAAATATGCCGGGTGCATTTTAAACATAGACTACCGGGCTACAATTTTCACAATTCAAAGTTTTTTTGCTTTTTTTTTTTTTTTTTAAACATGTCAGAAATTATTGGACTGATTGGAGTTTTTTCTGGATGTATTGACTGATGCAGCACTGCCAATCCAATACCTGTTGCTTCACACTGCTGGGCAGAAGGCTGAAAGAAGTCTAAAACATTTTTCCGTCATTAAAAAAAAATTAAATAAATAAATAAAAAATAATAATAAAGACATGTTTAACTCTGGAATGTTTCTGCCAGTGAAACCTGACATTGAAACTGAAGAAATGCCATGAATCACTCCTGCTGAAGAAGATGTGCCAACATGTAGCATGTCTGCTTAGCCTGACTCTTCACTTGCACGCTTTCTGTAGAGCTCATCAAGTGTGAATATACCGTCACAAAACCCGCTGAAGCAAATGCATGCCTCATATGACTAAGATTAAACAAGACTTGTGTGATTCAGTAAACACTTTCAGTGAATATTCCTTAATCTGGATTACATCTGAAATGCGATGCATATTTATGATTTACATCAATTCTGTGGCTCAAACTCAATATTTGTTTTACATTAATATCAAAATTTCACCATGTACAATGTTTTTACCCAGTGCTTTGAAGCATTTAGAGACTGATTTGACAAGCTTGTTATTTTGAAAACCTGACTTTTTTTTTTTTTGCTCCAAAAAACCAAAACCAAAAACTAAATCTTGCCATCAGTCACTCTACTTGTGTGGTCTGGCATTTTGGTTTATGGCACACTTAACATGTTAGACCACGGAAAGCCAAGGAGAGTGCCGTCTCAGGAGCTGAGAAACCAAATTACTGACTAGTTTGTTGAAGGGAAAGGATGCAAGACCATCTCTACAGAGCTGCATGTTCCTGTAACTACAGCTGAGTAACCTACCTGCATGGACGCAAGAGGAAAATTGATGGCAAATTGAATAAATTGATAATAATAATAATGGTAACAAGAGAACCAATAACAAGAAATCAGAGGGAAACTCCAGGATCAAAGTTTATTAGCGTCATATTGCATCTTTTTTTAGTTTAAGCCAAAGTGGACTTAGTGGACTTAATAGACACAAAAGGGGAACAACAGTCTGGACAGCAAATCAGAAAGGAAAAATGTTGTAATTGGCCAAAATGCATGATGGCAGGTGAAAAAGCTTTTAGGATACTGTCCTCTGGCTATACGAGACAAAACTGGAGGTTTTTGACCAATCACAGCCCCATCTTCACCTAATGGCCCTAGAGTGAAACATGAAGCAGGCTTCCAGTTGAATCTGTGGAGGGGACAATAAACTCTGAAGACCATCGAAGTATTCTGGAGCAAAATGTGCTGCCTACTGTCTGTAAGCTCAGTCACACATCATGTTTCCTTCTACAGTACAATGACCAAAACATACAGGACCAGGACACACAGTCAGGCCCAGTTTATATCTGGGCCAACATGCATCCTAAGTGATCTAATTGTCTGTGGATAGTGTTAAATACAGATGCAAACACACAAAGCTGAATTAAGGAATGTTTCCTCCAGACTGCCTCCAGAGCCTGAGACACTTGTGTCTGCATTGCTTTGCCACTTTGAACACAGAGATTTTCAAAGAGCCTTACCTGGATGACTCAGTGGGGGGGGAGAAATACATAACAACAAGAAACAACAGTTGTCAAAATGAGAGCCGCTAAGCAGCTATCTGAAATGAAGTATTCATTTGAAGGAATCTTCGAGATAAAAACCGTCTTTATCCTCAGCGATAATGTTTCTTTCAACGGTTGTGATTTATTGATACGTGGATTCGGGGGGGGGGGTTGATGCCTTTCTCTCAAAATTTTTTATACTGTTGATTCTGGACCCGGCTAAATCTGCTGCAGTCTGCTCGTTATATCATTACTCTTTCAAAGCACAAAGCATCTGGAATGCCAAGTCACATTTGTGCAGCTTTTAATGTGCTTCTGCCCTGTTGTGTTATGGGTTAACATGACGGTTTTTTTTCTCTCTCATATCACATCTGTTAAGTAACCAATTTAAGACTATAAAAGTCTATGGCTGACATAACTTCATACAGTTGTGACTCTGATGAAACGCATGCATGTTTATATCTGAACAGCAATGCAGTCAAATGACAGAAAGCGTCTGCGGTGTTACAGGGACCCCAGCGGCCCTGCTGACAACCCAGGCATTGGCTTTATCTCCACATAAAGTGGTCAGGTGACATTTTAATGCCAGACCGACACGTCCACATTATCCGGGATGCATGTTGATAACAGTAATGACTGCTTTAAAGCAGGGGTGGGCAATTAATTTCTTCAGGGGGCCGCATGAAAAATCTGTAATATGTTGGAGGGCCGATCCAGCAATGACTCAAATTTAATCTTTACTCATTATTCATTTTCTCATACCTCTTGTTGTAATAAAATATTTAAATCATATTCTTTTATTAAGAAGAATATTCAGTAAATATTAATAAAAATTAACAATTTGTGGTTTGGCTGAAGTGAGAATTAACAAATTAGTAGTTAAAAAAAATATCGTCATCACATCTGAATTTATTTTTAACTTTTCAATCTCGCCACAATTTAAATGGTGTGTGTTATATTAATCAACTGATCAACTGCATATATGAGCAATAAATGGTTTTAAGTGTTGGAAAAAGCCTGACGAACCTGCAGTGCTGCAACTTGAAGGACTAACACAAAAGTACCTCCAATCAGATGCAAATGAATGGGAAAAAAGTACCACAAAGTACTTTAAATACAGCAGAAACTTAAAGAGGTACACACACATGGCGAGGAACAAGCATGTGTGTGTACCTCCTCCGTGATGCTAAATTCTGCATTGATCCCGCACGAAGATGAGCAGCTGGGCAGTGTCCCGTATGTCACAGCTCTCATCCAAAGCAGGGAAAAATACCGGTACTCAAAATCATTCACGCTGTCTTTCAGTTGCAGCACCAGGTTCGTCGCGATGTCCTCAATCCTTCTCGTTACGTTTGCGGCGGGAGAGGGAGATGTTCTCAAAAGCGTCTTTATTCTCAGGAAATATTAGCACTGCTTAATATACTCTCCGTCAGAGAAAGGTTTGCTCTTCCTAGCAATCTTGTGGGATATGACAAAACTTGCCTTGACTGCAGCTCCTCTAGATGCCAGGCGTTTTGTAAAAAGTGTTTGTTGAGCTTGCAACTTGGCTACGAGTACAGACGACTCAGTGACATGCTCTTTCTCTGAAAAGTTCTTGTATCTCTTCTGTTTGGTCACATAGTGACGGTGGATATTATATTCCTTTAACACAGCCACCTGCGCACCACAAACTAAACACACGGCCTTGCCTTTGACTTCAATAAAGAAATATTTCGCTGTCCATGCCTTGTTAAAAATGCAGAATTCGGAATCAACTTTTCTTTTTTTACCGTGAGATGACATTTTGTGGGGATCGTGTATTCGGCTGCTAGCATCACCTGTTGCTGTGCGTTAGCATTTACGTACGTGCATTCATAAACGGTGCGTCAAGCCCTTTCAAAATAAAAGACAGCTGTGTCGCATGCACACGAAAATACGGTGTTTTGTTTTGACTGGGGGGACGCGGGCCGGACAGGGATGCCCAACGGGCCATATCTGGCCCGCGGGCCTTAAAATGCCCAGGTCTGCTTTAAAGGCTTGTGCAACAGAATGTTAAGGCGACCATCACATGTCCAGGCCAAATTCATTAGTTTTTAATGATATTCTTTCGATCCACGTTTCTCCAAGTTTAAAATCTATATACACAACTACTTACTACAGTGACATCTGAGGGTTTTTCATTTAAGGGTATCATCAATTTTGTCTTTGAAGATGTTTCCAAGTCCAAAATCCAGACTACTGAGGACATCACGGTTCAGGGATTAAAGAGGCATGCTTAATTCTCTCACTTCAGTGCAGATGACAGTCTGATAGGATTGTAGACGTGACGCACTCGTCCGCATGCGAGTCGGGCTCTGACAATGCTGTAACTATCAATAAACCGTTAAATGGACGGAAAATGATTCATCAGTGCAGCGTATAATCTCTGTCAAACCATTTTCTTAAACAGAAAATTGATAAGATCTGCGAATACTGTGACACGGACCAGCTGCTGGCCGTGCAAGACGGTCACACGTCTCAAAAGAAACAGAAGACGTTAAATACTGCTCTAATGACCGACGTCTCCACAGAGGCCTCATTGATAAACGGATCAAAAACAAACAGCCACAAGACAAATCAGTCGATTTCCTGAGCCCTCATTTCCCTCCGAGTTATGTATGAGGGAGCGTCGCCGTCTCTGCGTGTTGCGACAGGGAGCACCTCTCTGCGGAGCAAAGAGCAAACAAACGGCGAAGGTGGAGATTGCAGTGGGAGATTGCAGTGGCATTCAGATGGGATCGCCTTTATCACACATGCGCCTACACATGCTAGAAAGTGAAGAGAGCAAGCAGGATGATGCTTTATTTGCAGCCCGGCCTGATCTGGCCAAAGCGCCACAAGATTAAAAGAAAGTGAACAAAGGCAGATAAAAATAGGTCATTTACCACAGAGGAGGAGGTGGAAGGAGCAACGGATTAAAGCACAGAGGAGGTGCAATTAGCATCTCCAGCGGAGGCCTTTTTTATGCTTATGGGTAGGCCGCTTTATTTAGATGATGAACTACAGACTCTCATCCTACGCATACTGCATACCTATTGAAGTAAAGGGGGGGAAAAATAAATAAAAATCAGCTTGGGGAAATGGACCATGTTGGTGCTTGTGTGAAGAATTGGTGTTTGACATGAACAGATGAGAAATTATTATTCTGATAGAGATTTTTCTTTATTTTTAATGTAGGAGGGAAAAAAAATTCCAATGAAATCCCTACACCTCCACTTTAAGTGTAAGAGCTGAGAAAATAAAGACAAACATTTCTGCACAGGAATGCAGACTGTGTGCTAACAGCAAACAAGTTGACATCATTAAAGATAAAAATCAACAATTCTTGCTTTGTCATCCAAGGTGTTGTGCATCTGTCCGCCAGCATAACCAGTTTGGAAAGCCTGCAACAAACCTGACAGCATTTTTGCCACCAGAAGCTAATTCCAGAAACATTTAGCAGGGGAAGTTGAAATGTAATTTGCATCACTTGGATAACCACAGTACAGTCACAGCCATTTTACTACATTAGAGGCGACGCCAAAGTGTGTCAACACAAAAATGTGAGAAGCAGAACAGAATCAGGAGATCACAAGGACTACAAGCCGAGAGAGAAACAAGCCCTGTGAGAGTACAGTGCGTCCCTGCTGAGGCATTTGCTTTCTTCCTGTTTGGAACCTCATCCAGCTTCCTCATACTTTTCTCCAGAGGTATTCAAAATGTCTGAGCTGCAGTCTCTGGCACGAAGCTTTAAAATCCTGCCCTCTCTCCTGTTCTCATCGCCAAGTGTGTTTTGAAATTTGTTTTTCAACCAAGAAAGACTGTTTGTCATTCAAGATTTGGAGATATTGAGCTTTGAGCATACAATGTGCTTACCAACACACAGATCAAATAACTAAACTTGGACGCTAAAATTAAAAATGTGTGTTTTCTTCTTTTTAACCGATTAGTAGTTTTCCACCATATGCAGTTAATACATTTAAAGAGCTTTACATTGCAAAGACCAAACCTACTGAGTGATTGAATGAAGATGTAATGCCAATAAAATTATGCACTTAAGAGAAACACCGTTTTATTCTTTGTAGTAGCAACTTTATAAGCAGTGTAACATCTTCTGCCAAACGCCTGATAAAATATAAAATAAAGTCAACATGAATTGTTTTTAAATGTTAACGGAAAGATTACTGAAATTATCTTTGATGTGTTTTTAGTTGTTTGGAAATTTGCGGAACAATCCTTATGAGCTTTCCCCAACGCTGCAATGTGTTGTTAATCAAGGCCTGGCTAATGATTAGTGGAAAAACAAGTTTGCGTACTTCCTCAGGTGAACTCAGGTATTAGCTCACACTCCAGGCCACCTGACAGAGTGGCTGGCACAGGGTGTTTGTGTTTGTACACGTGTGTACAGTCAGAGGCTACGCTGCCTATTTGAAGCCCATAATCTCTGCTGATCTCTGACCTGTGTCTGCCCACATCATTACGCTTTCTCCTTTAATGTAACGAAGTAAGAGGAGCGCAGGTACAGGACACAGCTGAGGGCGCAACAAAGACATAATTGTTGTCTGTCTGAGCTAAAGACATAAATCTCTTCAGTCCAGTGAACTGTCACCATATTGACAAACGGACGGTGTAACCCAGAGGGGTTCGGTGTCGTGCTTTCGGCTACTAATCATTATCTATTGCTACCAAGGCTGATCAGCAGGTTTCATGCAGCCGTGGCCTGATCTTCAATCAAATCATTCCCTGTAAGGCTGCACACAACCGGCCTCGTGAACCAAGACTTGTGTTAAATAGACCTATTGTCCACTTCTTACCACAGAAACACGCTCCACACATCAGAACTATTACATTTTCAGGACTGACCTGCTGCCCTGAGCATCCCCACCAGCCCTTATTCTCAACTCCAAACATCTGAGCGAAATCAATCACATTTTCCTTGAGACTATAGAGACACTTTACCCCACCATCGATCTAGTCTAAATGAAAAACTCTTAAAACCACAGCGTGGCAGCAGACCTGGGGGAAAAAAAAAAAGTACATGGGAAAGTTTTGAGACAAAAGTGTAGTGAAAATAAATGGAGTGAAATGACAACACAACCAAGATCTTGTTCTACACACAAAATAATCATGGTGGTTGGGAAAGGAGATGTTTATGTGCAGTGATGTGAAAAAGTAATTGTTGCCTTACAGTTTTCTTTTGTTTTGGAGAGTTTTTAAGCATAAATATCTTCTGTAAAGGATCTCAGTTGGATTTAATCTCCAACATAGATTATAGCAGTACAAATTATTCAATTGCGGTTTTTTTAACTATTCAGAGGTGGAGTTACTGGTGTGCTTTGGATCATTGTGATGCTCCATACTGCGCTTGAGCTGATGAACTGATCATGAACTGATCGGCAGACGCTGTTATTTTTATGAAAGTACACCTTCCAAAAAAGGGCCATTTCAGTCTAATCAGTCCACTAAATATTTTAAAATTCATCAAGATGTTTCTGGTGAATATGCACATTTTGTGCTCTTCTTGATAATACGCTTGATAATTTAATACGCTTGAATGCTGAACACTGGCATTACCAGAATCGGGGGAGGTCTGGTAAATTTGGTTCCTTTTCTGACCTCCTAGATGAGGCTTTAATGTGTTCTTATGGTAATCCTGGTGAGCTGAGAACTCCTGCAAAGGACCCTATTTACATGAATGCTTGATTCTACAGGTCTGGCTGGATGTGACTAGTGAAATTAAACCAAAAAAAAAAAAAAAAAGTGGTTAACTTCACTAAATGGAGAATTTAACAAAAGATGATTTCAACCATTTTGAAATAAAAAAAAGGCAAAAAACAAAAGAAACCTGGAGGAAGGGAAATACTTTTTGCTAACACTGAAAAGCTACGCTGGGTCCTTCCGATTACCGGCTCCACTCTGAGCAGAGTTTTGAATGACAGACACTGCTGGGCTGGGTGACTACACTACGGGAGGAGGAACTCTCCACTACTCCACAGGTCTCTGGGGAGCACCGCCACATTAACAGTACGATGGAGGGTTTCAGGGCTGTAGACCATCCAGACAATCACCCACCTGCAGCAGTCCCCTGATAGAGAATAATGTGACAGTGCCCCTGATTTCTCCGTCAAAGGCGACGAACAGCATTCCAGGTCCGTGTCCTCATCCATATAGCACAGCGGGGCTAGAAGAGTCCCAGACACGCTGACCGTCTCTGGGGTCGTCGTCTGGCTCGCTCCTTTGGAAGGTGACCTACTATGCTCCACTTCAAACACACTGTCATCTCCTTGTGAAAGGAAGCCTGACTCTGTGCCTTCTAGCAGCGTGCTGCAGGACTTGGTGATGTGGAGGTGGGAGGCGTAGCTTCCCAGCTCAGAGCACTGCAGGCTGGCGGAGGTGGAAGATCGGGAGAAGGGAAGGAGGAGACGAAGGAAGTTCGAGCCCGGAGTGGAAAGAGGTTGGAGGAGACTGCTGGGGTGAGGAGGAGGAGAAGCGGGACCGGATGAGTTGCCCAACATGTATTTGTGGTTGTTAGTGAGGGAGGGGACTAGATGGAGGGTGGTGCGGGTTGAAAGTGGAGCATCCCTGCTCTCCCTCTTAGACGTGGCGACCGGGTCGTCCCTGAGGGTCTTGCTGTTGGGACTCTGAGCGTGCTCAGGCTTCACATCCAGCTCTCCCTCTGAGCATGTGCGATCTATGAAGTGCAGCCCACGACAGAGGTTGTCCACGCGCTGACCCACGTCATTCAGAGACAGAGAAAACTTGAGGGAGTTTTTAGGTCGAATGCTGACGGAGGCGGGGCGCAGCACAGACAACCAGTCTCTCTGTTTGGTGCACTTGGAGCCGTGCAGGGAGTCTGCGCAGACAGTGGTCACTGAAAGACCGTCAGACGTTTTACCGTTGGAGTTCAACAGGACCACCGCAGTCTGTGTCTGAGTGTCCTGATCCTGACTGCTGTAGTGTTGGAGGCTTGTGTGTATGCGTGTGTGTGTTTATGAAAGAGGATCATATGATAGACAATGGGACCAGAAAGTGGAGAAAAAGACAAAAGAAGAGAAATGGAAAGGACAATCACATGCTTTAAAATGGAGAAACAACAAAAAGGAAGATGAGGTTGACTTTAGCTGGCTTTGACACATGCAAGATTTGATCTCAAACTGGAATATCATCTAAAAGCATACCAATTCCCCAAGCTAAACTCATAATAAAGAGAATATACCCTTCTGTGAAATGAATGCAACCCTTTATTGAATAATGATGATCTGGAAAAGGGAGTCTGACCCCTGAGCAACATTCATTTGTCTCCTGAGCTCAGGTAAAACATTTCTAATGTTAATATTACATATAATATATACATTAATATTGGCTTAGCTCAAGGAATGCACCAGCTACCTTAAATGGTCTCTGCTTAAACATCCAGTCAAGGCTACAAATATACTTGTGGTATGTACAGATTTTCTTTCAACTAAATTTTCCCTTAATATATTTGGACATAGCAGTCTGAACAGGATGCTTCTTTATGACCCGTCACTGTAATTTGAAGAGAATCTGACATTGAATTTCATTTGGCTGTAAACGACAATCATCAAAATTGACAGACTCACTCTGCGTAATGAATCCATAGATGTTTTTTTTTTTTTTTTTTTAAACAAAATTCCTAAAATAAAATGTTCAATGATATTCTAACTTATTGCGATCCAACTGTAAGTGATGATCTGATAAAATACACTTTACAGCAGTTTACAAGGAATCCTAGGAAGACTCGCAGTGACGGTAAGTAGCTTAAAAGTACAGGGAAAGCCAACTCCGCCCACTGATGGGGAACTTCACCGGTAACATTTGCAGAAATAGATTCAATTTATGGCACTCGGGTATAAACAGCTGTCAAGGGTAAATAGAGATCTGAAGCAGTTTGTACCTGCAGATGTCCTGGCTGGACGGGGAAACGGACGTCCTTGAGAAACTGCATGGGGCGTTGACTGAGGTCGGGCTCCCCGCCTGGAGAACAAAAACATTCAGGGAAAAAGAAAAAGGCTGTTCAAGACAGAAAATTAAATCATGCGAGCATCAACACTCTACTGTCACATAAACTTGAAATAACCTAGCACGTCGCACCCAGTTATATTTCTAGTGATGACTGTAGTTGTCTTGTGGGGTGACAGCAATCAGGCTGTCGGCTTCTGAATCCGATTTAGTTTTTCTTTTTTCTACAGAAGGAATCAAAGCATGTTGGATAAAAAGATGAGAGGGAGGAGGAAATTCCCAACACTGACAGTTAATCTATTGGTGCAAAGTTGTGGCACGAATATCCTCTCTGAGAACAGAACAGAGGCGGTGGAAAAAAAATAAATAAATGGGTGGGGGGTGCAGGGGGGGAGGGGCAATCACAAGGAGAGCTGGTGATGAGGCAGAGAGATATGAACACATGCAGTGCTGAGGAAAAGTGACGCTGCAGGTGGTGAAGGTAGAAGGAATGTTTAAATGACAGACCTGAAGCTTTTATACTTGTGTAAAATATTGTAAAGTAAAAATATTCACGGAATTTAATGGGATATAAACAAACGGATAAACATTTTCCTAACTTCTTTTAACAAATAAACTTCAAAGAGGTGATGTAAACGTGCATTCAAATCTAACCGAGTCAAAACTTTAAAGAGACGTGTGCATCATAATGAACATCTGAAATACCATTATGTAACTGGCCTTTATTTTACTTGCAGAGCATAATTTTTCAGGTTGTATTTGTGAAATAATATTAAAAACGATGCATCCTTTACCAGCTCTACTGGATGTTCTAGACAGAATACATTCTAGACAGCTGCCATTTTAGGCAGCAAAATATATTAAAGTTTACATTTGAAACATAATTCAGAAGGAATGAATACTTTTACAAAGCACTGTGTAGCATCTATTTGCTCTTTACAGAAAATGAATAGTTATGTTTTTTTGTGGCAAAATATGAGCAATGAAATGATTACCAAACCTCTTCAGAGCCAAGAACTTTGCTACTATTCAATTTGGAAGAAGTTAACAAACAAGGTAACTACATTTCTTTTTAGCACAAATCACTGTGTGGTTCACACATAGCTGTGTTTGTCTTGGAGTGATTGAGTGAAACAAGACGCAGCTTCCACATCTTTTAAACTTGCGTTATCATAACTCAATACAGGTGTATAAGTACCATGAATAGGTCTTCTCACCACTTCTGTGTTTTCAGTTCTAGCTTCAGTTTCACCCAGCAGTTAAACACGTGTGTTTATTGATGCATATAGAGTGTAAACTGTGGTCTTGGAGTCTCAGTATCTAATATAAAGGCAATTTCAACATGAGACTAACTACCCCTCAACTTCATTTCCTGCTAAAGTAAAATTTATAGCTCATTACCCAACATGGATCAATGGAGAACTCGATGTCCAGCTACACCCTCCAGCATGTTTAATCCCTGTGTGCACATGCTGCAAAGCTACAATAAAAAAAAAAACAAAAAAACTTTCAGTTCCACACCAAAGGCTAAACTCTTTTCTTTGTTCCGGTTTTCTTTCATTGTCCTCCAAGGTTACCGTTTCACCCAATCAATTTGTTCCTCCTGCTTTAATACTTCACTAGTTTAGGTGTAAAGATCAAAATAAAAAGATAACTTATTAATAACACCGCAGTGTGTTGTAAAAGTATTCATAGCCATTGAGTTTATTCTCATCTTGTCAAGTTAAATAAAACACAAGTTCATCTTATTGGGATTTTAAAGATTTTTATTTACACACGGTCCAGCTGTGTGATATTTAATCTCATAAATCCAGGATTTTGTAGAAGCTTTAGGGTTTGGAGAACATTATTGCACAAACAAACCACCAAGAGGATGGAGAGAAAGTTGAGAAGAAGCTTAAAGCAATTTAAATTACAAAACAAAATTTCAACCTTTTCATGGAGTTCTGTTTACTCCAACATATGAAAATACAAACTTGCAATGCCATGGCCTTGTATTTACACTAACTGAACGCACAACTATCAGACAACTACTACAAATCTTGCAGTCATGAAAAGCTGGTAAGAATGACAACATCATTAAAGTAGGGCTGCACAATTTTAGGAAAGAAACAGATTAAAATAAAATTGCTGAATATTCAAATGGAGTTATTTGTTCCTTTTGTACCATTACATGCATTTATATTGCAATGATGACAGCAGTTACAGTGTAAAAAAACTACAAGTCCTGTGTGCAGTTTGTCAAAACCCATGTAAGCAAAAATGTGGAATGATCAGATCAAAACATCCGTCTTTGGTCTATGTGCTTTCTGTGACAAAGAACTAAGACTTCACATCACCATGAAAAAACAACAACAAAACAAAAACCCACGATGAAGTCATGACGCATTGAGGAGCGAGGAAGTTGTTTGGAGAGGAAAAGTAAAAATACAGGGAATTTCTGAAGAATAAAACGTGGCTGGATTTAATCCTTCAAGTTCAGTAGCTATGAATTTTCAGCCTGTGTAAAAATGCATCATGTTAGAATAACCGCAAGTCCAGATCAAAATATAATTCAGAAGCTGTGGCAAGTGCCTACGTTGGATGTTTACAGGCACAATCAATAAAACCTGACAAAATCTGAGCCTTTTTGCAGAAAAAGGCAAATAGTTCACACTCATGATTTGTAAAGCTGATAAGCATAGCCTGAAACATTGCAGCAGTAATTGCAAAAAAGAAACAGGTGGTCCTACAAAACAAGGCATCATGTGGGCTGAATACCAACAATCTAAAAATATGGAAAGTTGAGCATTATTTTCCTTCCACTTCACAAAATATGTTCCACTTTGAATCGTTTAGAAATACAAAATGCCAAAAACAAAGCAAAAAAAAAAAAAACAACAAAAAAAACACCCTGATACAAACAGATGATTTATCCAAGTTATTCCTTGGTGTCATGATTGCAGAAAGCTACTGGAGGTTCAGCATTTCTTAAAGCTTTGCTCCTTTTAATCATTCACTCAGTAAAGTCATGCATGCTGGCCAATAAATAACCAGCAGCGACTCTGAACAGTCAGACGACAGGGTGGCGAGAATATTCCTGAGATTTTAATGATTAACTGCCTGCCATCTGTCTGAATCTCCAGGCTCTTATGAAACATCATCTCAACACGTGGCGTTTTACCTCAAACATTCTGTGTTTTAATAAAACTGTGTCCACTAAGCAACAATTACTTTTTTCTAATCACCCTCCTCAATTTTCTCTTTAATCCCCACGGGTCATCAGCTGCCTCGTTTCTCAAAAACCGATGTTAGGAAGCTTTTTGATAAATTTTTACGTTATTTTGTTTGAAGCGAGCTGCAACCACATTTACTCGCATTTTAAAAGTGAAAATCTAAAAGGCTGAGAGACCTTCAAAGAAACCAACGTGGAAATGACACAAACAAGATATGAAAATCAGAATTAAAAACAAAAAGAAAAAAAGATGTTACAAAGGTATCAGGGTGAACTTGGCCTCGTCAAAATTAATTTCATATCACACCAATTTAAAAGTCCTATTGATGATTTCCTCAAGGAGAAAGCTGAGGCAGAAGTTATCTCTCCAGTCCTGCCTGTCAGCATGATTACATAAGAGCCACTGATAAGACTCGATATCAAGCAAGCTTGGAAGAAGAATCATTAACTCTTCCAGATTACGTTGCCAGAAAAAGGCTTTGTTGGAGAGTTGCTCTTTCTGGCCGCCATTCAGCACCATCACTTTTATCTCTTTTCATTAATCTGTTTTTAAAAACTGTTCATCTACACTCAAGGTCCCCTCAGCAGCCACTGATAAAAGCTGACAACACGCCTTCCCCGGGGGTTAAAATAACCAAACAAATATCATCTGGCCACGAGCAGGACGTGGTGATGGAAGGTCCATGTGGCCTGAAGCCACAGTCAGCAACTGATCAGGCTGGATTAACATCCATCTCTGACCTTCATGCAGAATCATCATGAAACCAATTTACTACGGCCCTGCTGAAATATTAAGCAAACCGGTGTAAACAGTTTATTTATTCAGCGTTTAAATCTTCATTTTCATTGCCTGTGGAGCCCAAAACCGTATCTGGCAGCTCAAAATAGTTTAAGCGTCTTTATAGGTGCAGTACCACAGACTAAAAACACATGAATAAAACGTCACTGCAGTCGGAGTGATGAGCAGTATGTCTGGTGTATTGTGGGAAAGTTCTCCAGCTCAAACCTGAGATGAAGCGAAGAGACATTTAAATATTGAAGCCGCCTCTAGTGATTACACACCAGGGCTGTGTAATCACTCAACCTGAGGTAGGTCTCTGTGAAACTCAATCACTGGACAGCTGTAACCTTTTCCATAGACGGCAGACAGGAGCCCAGGCTGAAGTGTATTTTCTGGACCACTTCTTAAAATTGAAGTGATGTACTAACATTTTCCTTTCCCATTGAGACACTTGAAAGACATTTAGGCATGTAATCTGGACAACTTAACAGCAGTAGCCAGTGTCGAAGACTGATTTGTTTGATTGGCCAATTATTTCTCTGGCACTTAACATTGAATTTTGTTTTCGTCTCTGCAAAGGCCCTGTGTGTGTGTGTGTGTGTGTGTGTGTGTTACAAAAACTGCTGTACATTTGGACAGCCTTAATTGTGTCAGCTTGATCTCTATTAAAAGGGAGAATATTTTAGCTTCTTAAAAATTAATAAAATTGCCTGCATGTACCAATTTTTCCACATAGCACTTTCTATCTGTGTATATTTTGCAATTATTTGAGACATTAGCCTGATTTTCTCACTCATTTGCCTGCGAGTGTGATCTGTGTTTTTCGGGCATTGACTTTACATACACTTAGTTGTCCTCTGCAATAGAAAGTTCACATGGCTCAGTGTTTCTGTGTTTGGCTGAGTCATTGAAGTGACCCTTACATCCAAGGTTCTGCTGGTGGTTTCGCCACAAAAATGACCAAATCCTTCTGGTTTCCCCTCACTCAAATCAGAGTTCTGATTTCCTAGTCGAACTGAATACAACATGGCAGCCAGCATCAAAAACGTACCACAATTTGTCATTTTTTTAAATTGGTGAAATCAGTTGTAAATACTAGTTTAATAGATGGAGACCTCTTTTTCACCAAGGTTTGGTTTGTTTTCTTTGATAACCCTCCGAAAGTAATTTCGTAGCACAGCTGGCTTTTTCCGCTGAGGAACAAAAACCGCCTGATCAGAAAAGAAATCAAATGAGAGCCGAAAGTGCGGTGGAGAAGGTAAAACTGATTTGCAGAGGGCGGGGAACAATTTACTTTACATGGTGCCTGTTGTAAGAGCGATACCCCAAACTGAAGAGAAAGAGCCTAGCGGAGGTCTGGAAGGCAACAGTGTGCAGAATGCTAATGCAAGCAAGCCTATTCTGTGAACAAACCTGCAGCTCTTCAATTGAAAGCTTCTCCAGATGAGTCGCTGAGTGTCGGTGGCAGTCCAATGCATACTGAGTGGCTGCTTTGTGGGCTTTGTGAGAACTGTTAATAGTTTAATTTGTTCCCAAAACCATGTGGGAGGCATTCCCAGTTTCCTGGCTCAGTGCTAAACAGAGAAAGGGCTCCAGCTAAGCCTTCTGACCTCGACGGGTGGAAAATCAACTCATGCCAAATCGGTGGGCAAGCTTCAGCCCACACCATGTGCTCAGATAATGCTCCAGAGGTGCTTCTAAACGTATAAGCGCACTCAAATCTGACCACTTTCACAATTTTCTGATCATTTCCTTTCCGGCAACTTTTATAAACACGAACTGGGCAAATAGAGCAACAATAATTGGCTGTATGACAATCCATTTTCGTCCCATCTGCAGCACCTTTATACCCCCACAGTGACAAGTCCACTGATGGAGGCAATATCACCCTTATGAAAGAACATACCTTCTGGCTAAAATGTTTTCCTATTTTCTGAGCCTCTTATGTTTCTCCCGACAGGTATTCCTCTGGTAGTTTTGCACACGCCTGCAAATCTGCAGGTTCAACATATTGCCGCGGCGAGCTTTGCAGAAAACGTCAAGCAGCCCCTCATTGGAAGGATCACAAGCATCTTGTTAGGTCATCAACACAAAAAAGGAGCAGGATGCGTCGGCAGCATGAATAAATTCTTTGTATGTGCTTTCAGATGCTCTAAAATGGACCGTTGTGCCAAGCTGTTATGAAATACTCCTCCCAGGCTGAAGCTGTAGTTATTTATACAGAGACATATCAGTTAAGTAGGTCAACATTTAGATAAAAGAGCGTTCTTTTCTTTTTTTTTTTTTTTGCTGATCTGACACGATCTAATGTGATTTGGTTTGATTCTGAGCCATTTGAGGTAATTCAGCAACACTTAGCTGTCCTTATTTCCAGCTCATGAGCTAAAGAAGCTGAAATTCAGCAAGGATTGTTTATGAAAACCTGCATCTGTGGCACCTCAAAATAAGGCACATGTGTGATTTAACGGAACACATAATCAGTTCTGTATTCCACAGTGATTCAGTGTTGCAAGACAAATCAACTTGGCCTACATTTTGTGTTCTTGCTGCAAAGGGAAGATTTGAGTCGCTGCCAAAAATATGAAAATCCTTCATCTCATCCTGCCAATACAGCAGAGAGTGAGGAGATTTATAAATATAATGCATATATGAATAAAATCTCACTTCTCTACTCTTGCAGATCTCATTTGAAGCAGCTTGGAGGAGACATTGTTTTGAAAAGATAGTCCAGAAAATGTATAATAATCCTGCAACGAGTTGGACTGTTGGGGTCATCTGTTAAAAATTTTATCGAGTTAGTGCTTTGTCTGGATTTCCAATTTAGTCCAACCTTTTCTCCATCGAGCAGACTCGCTCTTTTTCTTTTTTTTTTTTTTTAACAGATGAGCACTCCCGTCCATCCAGAGAACAATTAATCCCGATTTAAAACCTGTCCGTCAGTCGCATTTCCCTGAAGGGGGGAGAAGGAAACACCATCTGGCAGCACAACTGCTGGATATTAATTAAAGCTGTCAAACTTAAGCGCATTCTTAATATTTCATGTCTATCACTTCATTAAACACACACATTTGTCAGAAGAATGGTGGTTTAGGTAGGGCATTCAATGACAATGTGTCTGCTTACGGACAGCCAAGGAAATCGCGGTCTGGATTAGGGAACAGGAGTCCTCAAAGTGAAGAATCATTAAATCTATTTGTGAAACTAAGTCTAGGGCAAAATTACAGAAACTCTCTCGTTTAAACAAAGGTGACAATCATTTACTGTGTATATTCATTATACAGAAGGGGATCTATTGGGCGGTATATTTCCAGTATCGATTACTAATAAAGTTGTGGAATACGGCTTACAGAAAATTAAGAACTCAAAGTGTAGGTTCGCAAAAGCTTTTAACATTGCCCATTAAAAATAATAATGGGTAATGTTAAAAATAATAAACACTTAATGCAGAAATGTTGGCATGCTGAGAAGTATGGAAATTTCCTGCCAAGCATGTGCACTCAATCTTGAGTCAATTACATTTTTACACCATTTCCTTCCACTTAACTTTAAAGTGAATAATACTGTGGTACAGCATTTCGGTTCAACAACAACCTTTTGTGGTTTACGCGCCTGTTTTGGGTGTTAATGGCTGACAACTCGGCAGCCTTACACATCATTATGTCATAGCATATTTTAAACACATTTATGTCTTTAGAAATACTTTATGTAAGCCAACCTTTTTTGGGTTATGAGTAACTGTAAACAACAATAATCTAAATTCACAGAAATAAACGGGCAAAATATTTACTTCTGAGTGTAATGAAGCCCCTGCTGATGACCGGTCCAAGGCGCCTCCTGTTAACCGACTGCTGGAGATAAACACCAGAATTAAACTATTAAAGATATGAGTTACGCTTTTTGAGCGACTGAAGTAAATTAACTTCTAAATTAGATTTAAATGCATTAGAATGCCAGCTGTAAGACACCACAATATTTGAGCTGTTCATAGGTGGGCATTTTCAAAATATTCTCAACTTCTCAGAAGAAAGGTTTGTTAATTGGCGTTAACCTTGCAAATATTTGTAGCAAAATCTCCAAGTACAACTTTGTGTGGTGTGAGTATGTGATATCACCAGTGATCTGTGATACTGACCACAAAAGTACTTTCCTTAAATAAAAAATAAACCAGGAAAAAACATTATTCTGACATGAAATTTTATGTTCAACTTTAAGTCTAAATTGTGTTCAGTCAAATAGGAAATGGCTAAGTTTAATACAGCTCTGTCACAGATGATTAGTTTACCTTATTTATTAATTTTTTTACAAGCAGCCCATCTTATTAATGAAGCTGAATGCTGTCCTATAAGGCAGTATTTACGTCCAGCCACAACCATTACCCTGAAAATGAGCAATAAATTTGCCACTTGGGTGCATTAAATGCCACCTTCCTCGTGTCTAAAGAGCGAGTGGCTGGTGAATCAAATAAAACTGCTGGGAACTGTCCCCGGGTGACAAAATAACTCCCGACATCTATTAGTCCAACTAAAGCGTTTATACTCTTAAGAGGCTCAGGGACGAGTGGACTGACACGGTGGCACCTCGCTCAATACAGGAGGCCGGCTTTAGGTACAGAGGCACGAGAGGAAAGAAGAAGATAAAAGGGATAAGGAAAAAGATTTACTGATGAGAGAAGAGACTGACTAGGGCCGTGTGACGTGAAATAAGGAATTTTATCAGCTGTTTTCACTCTGTTGGCTCCTTCCATCTGCCTTCATCTTTAATTTATAGATTCTCTCATTTGTATGGTTGTCACTCACCTTTGATATATTGCTGGATCTGCTGGCTGAATGACCTAGAGGCTTTTCATTCTGTAAAAAAAAAAAAGAGGTCAAAAGCATTTTAGTGACAAATAAAAACACATTAAAAACAAAATGAAGAATAAATGCTGGTCAGCATGCACATTTTTTTTTTCCCTGCACTGAGAACACGTATCACATTACCATAAGAAGCACATTTTATTTCTAATGGAAAGTGCTGCTAAAGGAGCAGCCTTTATGCATAAGATGCAACACATTTTATAGAGTAAATAAAGGATGACTGATTCAAGACGCATCAATCAAAGCTCAGCGTTCCAGTGAATCTCGGGTGCTTGGTCTCTTAAGTTTGCAAATCAATTTATTAAGCCACAAGACTAAAGGACGCCAATTGCATAACATATCATCCAAACTCCAAATCAAATGGTGTCGTACTATTTTGCATCATTAGCCAGGAAGTGGAACAAGCAAATTCTTCCAAAGCTGTCAAGATGCGTTACGAAGCTTTACTGATCCCCACTCTGTGTCCTCTTGCATCAGAGGCAGGGATAAAACAGCTGGTGGCGTGTCCCGATTCATTCAGGATCGGCAGTGAAGGCGGGCATGATTTCTTAATCAGTAATCAATCATAGTTACGTAACTCGGAGCTCAGATTAAAATAGACTGGACACGTGAAGGAGCATGCAGGAAGAGCTGGTCTGAGAGAAATTAGCACCGTAGGAGGATTTTCTCGACATTACCATGTTAAGTATAGGTTAATTAAAGTGTTAAAGGGGTAAAAATCTGCTCTTCTATGCTTTCCACTAGCTGAACTCCTCAATAACTCAATATTCCACACATTAGTAGCACAGAATGTATGGAATAAGCAGTGATCAGTTGCTAAAAACTGATCACTGCTTATTTTTCCACTATAAAATTCCTTCAAGATTTGAACACTGCATTAATGCTTAGCTTGGGATAGAACATTTCCTTGAATTAATAATGCTGTACTTGCAGTAACAATAAAAAACCCCACCACCAATTAGATGAATTACATGCATCAGCATTACAAATCATGTCTAAAACCCAACCTCGCTGTCTTATTTGCAGCAGGCGTCCTTTATATTGGAAAAAGCAGTCACTGATACATCCCAGCAAGTGCAGGTAGAAATCTGATCCATGGGCTAGGCTGCACTATTCCTGGCAGGGAGTGTAAAGTGTAAAATGAGCTTAGACCCAAGGCTTACACACCTAATGATGGGGGTGACATTTGATTAAATGCTCTAGCATTTAATCAGATATGTTTGTAAAATCTAAAGGAGTCAAGCAGATGACTAAAAAAGATGATTACATATAATGAAATGGTTGACAAAATTACAGCTTTACATAGGGAAAATTAACATTTTTCTTAGGTAAACAATTAAATTCAATATTCTGCCATGAGTTTTGAAGCAACAGGAGTGTGCGATGGTGCATTTGTCTTCACAACAACTCAGACCTGAATTTTTACATAAGACATAAAAACTGGAAACATAAACATTGCTTGTAAAGTCTCTGGTGAAATCTCTTTCTCCATACTTTGTCCGAAAATGTTCCCATGTCCTAAAAGGGAATAACAACTGCATGTTTCTACTCTTTTAACAAAAGCTGGAGTTTCGCCCTGCTTGGTTCCTCTTTATGGCATTATTGGTAAATGCATTGATTACTATTACACCACACATTTATGTGGAAATAATTAAATACAAAACATGTCTTTTATGTTATGCGATGGCAGCAGATTTGCTTTATAAAGTGGTAAAAAGTCTTTGCTCAGATGGCAAGCAGATGTCTACGTACTCAAATTATACAAGCAGTTACCAATTCGCAATGTGTCTAGTTGGCATGGTAATAGCTTGTCCAAACTTTCTCCATCCTCCAACTCAAATGCAAGAAACCATAATTACTTTCAACTATGCAAGTGTACATATAAACACTGAATAGCAACACTCAATTAATCCATCCATTTTCCACCATTAAACGACAACCAAAGAGAAATCTGGCCTCACTGGGAGAAAAAGGGCGCTTGATTTGTGGCGAGTTAGCAGACTTTGGCTAAACAAGAAATCCATCTTATTCTCCGGTGATCTTTAATTTTCTCACAGTCCTCTAATCGGAACAGAAAATGTCTCCAATATCTAAGGACCTCCTGAAAGAATTAGAATCAATGCAATTTACTACTTCTCTGCTGACTCCACTAAAAATGTCGGCTGCATTCATGAAACCTAAACTGTTTTAATCTCCATCCTTGACAATTCTTCCCTGTCTGGATTTACCAAGGCTGCAGTTGGCCTAATTAGCTCTTGAAGAGGTCAAACAGAATTTTCTCTGGCCTTTCTGCAAATGTCTACAAGTTAGTTTTTATTTTATTTCTCAGAGCAAAGTAAAGAAAACTAATTAGATGAAAAATGCAGAGTGAAGACAATGGTCTAAAGTCTCACTTTACTGTCAGTGACATCCTTACCCAAAAGTATGAGAACTCATGTCTGAAGTTTCGAGCTTGACGTGGTTGTTCATGTTGTTGTGAAAAATGGTCGGTGTGAAACAGTGTGAAAAACATGTTCTACATTTGTGTGGGTTAACCATTTCCTCTGAGACGACCGGAATTCTTCAAATAAAAGCGACGCTCACTGCAAAACTTTCTTCTTTCCTGCTCGCTTATTTTTTATATTTGAAGGGTGCACAATAACCCATCGTCCGTTTTCAGAGGAAATTGGAAAGGTCTGACAACAAATTACAGGACTGTAAGAATTACTGTTATATTTTATTAAAATAAAAAAAAAAATCATTGTTTTCTGATGTGCCGTAGTCAGGAGGCAGACTGAGGACAGATGTTAGGTTAAACATTTTTTTTGGTTAGTTTTTAGCATTGTGAAAAATGTGATATATTCCTCCTCGTATATTCTAATGCTGGTTCAATCTACCTCAAAGTCAACAAATTTGATTTGAATTAACCCATTTGAGATCGGTTATCTAAAACAAAACCTGCTACAAGCACAACTTCTGGTTCGCTAATTTACTCCGGAGAATAAATCTCCTCCGACATGTTTTTTTGATTGTACTTGCGAATTACTACTTCATTTCATTGTCTTCACTTTGTCAATGTGGTCCATTTAATTTCCACAAGATGGCAAGTGAGGCTCTCCAAGGGTACAATTTGTTCAGAAAAATCAATAACCAACTTGACACAGAATTCAGCTTCCCTAGGTATGGTAATCAAACCTTGAAAAGCACAACAAAAATATACACAAAAGTAATGATACTTGACCTTAATCCTGTTTTCTCTGTCAACTGTGAAGCAGCAAGGGAATATGCTAAGGTAAAGGTGAAATAACAAGGCCACAGGTGCAATGCTGTTGTAGACAGTAAATGATTGGACATTGGAGTCGAGGTTGGTGAGCGCTGATTTTCCCAGATAGACCCTCATTCTTAATCTGGCTCTGCTGGAGGTTTCCTCCTATTAAAAGTCTATTTTTTCTATCCACTGTCACCCCATGCTGGACCAGGATGCGAGATTGCTGCAAAGTCCATTAACTTGATATAATTGGACCAACTTGGCATTATTGACTGTAAAGCACTTGAATTGCGATCCAGTCGTGAAGTATTCAATTTGACCTGCAAGTTACCACATCGTTAGAACGAACTGGATCGATTTGAACAATTTGGACGGGTTTGGATTTCATACAACTAGAAATGTGTGGGATGAGTTATCAGTGTTGATTTGGTATGTGTTGTAATTTGGTGCTTTGTAAATAAAATGAAGCAGAATTAAAGTTTTAGTGTGAACATTACTTTATTGTCAGAAGTCTGAACATATTTGTGTGATATTAAGGCTGTAAACGTAAATGTCAGTTTTCACATGGCCGTTTGTAAAAACTGACTAAAATATAAAAAAAATAAAAAAATAAAAAAATCAAAGACATGCTAGAATTTAAACAAAAGCAAACAATCTATTTTAATAAATGAATTTAGATCCATAGAAGTAAATCCTACTGCTTACAGCCGATTTCCTGGGAATTACAGCCAGTAAGGTTGTTAACAGTAGGGAAAAACATTTAAAACCAGATTTTATATCAGAAAATCAACTGTATTCTAAAACAAATTTTATAAAGAAAATAAGAATTAATCAATCAAGTATATCTGTATAGCACATTTCAGCAACAAGTCAGTTCAATGTGCTTTACAACACAAGAATGAAAGAATTAGACAAAATAATCAAATAAAAATGACCAGAAAGAACAATTCCTTAAACACCCAAGACCTGACTTTTTATTTATATAGAAACAGTGTTATCACTAATATCAACACTGCTGTTGTGTTTTCTGTTGATACTGCTTTCCTAGATTGGCTCAATCTTTCCTGAATGTCCCATCCCATACTGGGACGTGCCAAGACTTGTTGGATGTTGTCTCCATACCCGACCATGATGAAAGAAATAATAATCATTTTTGCTGTAAATAAGCAGCTACTCCTCATTTGTAGCTGCAGTGCAATGAAAGCTTCCACCAGTGAAACACCCCCATCCTCCTCAGTCACAATGATATTATGTGATGTGTAGTAAACAGAGTATTAATATTACAACAAGATTCCAGCTTCGAGGAAAAGCACCACAGAGACGCAACTCAGTGAGCTCTTTTGTGGCATTTCCTCTGAAAGCCTAATAAGACGAAGAGCGAGGGGGACAAACATACCACTGTATTTTGTCTGGAAAGACATCTAGTCTTTAAAAGGCTTTTGCAAGATGTTGTACACTTATTCAACGAGAAGCTTCATTAACTACAATTTCAACTTAGACAGCTGGAACAAGTAAGATGCCTATTAGCATGATGTTCTTATGCAAGAAGCAGTTTGCTAAACTGACAAACTGCAGACTGTAAACACGAGTGGGTACGAATAGAACATAAAAGTTCAAAAAATATATATCCTCCTCTTGGTGGCATGAAAGCTAAAAGACTGAAAGTTTTTTTTGCTATTGCCTAGAACAGTGTTTTCAAACTTAAGATGATAACATAAGCCAAAATCAATATGAATAAGCTGAATAAGAAGAAAAAATAAACCACAGATATTTGAAAGTTTGTCCCAAATGATTAATTACATAATGGGAATTTGCCTTCCTGAGAATACTAATGAAACCATTATGAAGGGTCTGAGCTGTGACTAAATATGCTGTCAACGTATCTCCTGCTGTGCTTGTTTTAGGTGACACACAACCTCCATTACTTCCCCTCCAGGCAGTGAAACCAACATGTCTACTTTACTTCCAATGAAATCAGCCGTTTGGTTTTGAAAAGTGGCATTACTCTGATAGGGGAAACTGGGTAAAGCTTATGATTTGTACCAGACTGTACTTTGCGTCTGATCTTTCTGCCTAACACAAATCTAAAAATTAGGTCATCCCTTTCCCTAACCCTCCACTTGCAAAGAAAATCTTCCCTAAATATGCAGCTTGCCAGAAAAATGCAGCTGACATGGACCAACATGCAGAGGTACGAGATATTCCAGCAAACGCAGCATTCATTGTTTCCTCCCTGAGCATGAGTGGCACATTCTGGCAAGCCACAATAAAGAGCACCTACAGGAAGGGAAGTGGGCCCTTTATGTGGCTTTCTGTTTGCGCCTTCGTTCAGCGGTCACTTCGGGGGGAAACGCAGACTGACTGTGAGTTTGCAGCTGAGCAGCAGAACAGAACCAGATGAAAAATCTCAACTATGCAGCGCTACGACGACCAAGGATTGGCTGACCACAAACGTCTAAAACATAATAAAATTTTAAAAAAACATTGCCGTGTCAGAGCAGAGGATAAAGGAAACGGACTTTATAAACTGCAAGTTTGTGATGTGCGGACAGAAGTGGAAATGAAACACATGCTCCAAGTGTCGGCTTTCAACAGAGCAACTTGACTTTAGTTGAAAGAGCTTTTCTTCTCTGAAATGGCATTTTCCCTTAACAAATTCAATCTGTAACCCAAAAGGAGACACATACAGCGGGTATCATAAAACCACACCATCCTTAGATAAAGACAGATGTGGGAAAATATGTTTTTATACGAATAAGAAGGTCTGTGTTATCCTCAACAGGATGTATCCTTGCGGTTTTCCCATTACCACCTTCTCCTCTTTCTCCTCTTCTCATTTTCCCCTCCTCCACACATTATCCCCTTCGTCTTAGGAATAATTACATCAGTATGTCCAAACAGGATGTGGAAAAGCAGAGACAGTGACCATCAGGTTGAGGTCAAAGCA
The DNA here is from genome assembly GCF_019740435.1 of Gambusia affinis. NCBI lineage: Eukaryota > Metazoa > Chordata > Actinopteri > Cyprinodontiformes > Poeciliidae > Gambusia > Gambusia affinis. The sequence continues at coordinate 14,122,944 of NC_057880.1, forward strand.
GATACTTTTCAGAAAGGATCTCATGGACGCATCATCAAAAATTACTTCAGGAACCAATAAGAGTCGCAGTAACAGATCAGGAGTGAGTTTTCAGGGGGTTTAAAAGGAGAAGTGAGATACAAGACAGGGGAAGGGGGCAGATCTGCTCCACAAAAAGGAATAAATAAGCAGAGATCTGTGGAAAGAGTTTTCAAAATCCGCAGTAAAGTCGCATTTCCTCATTAGCACTGCAGTCAGTTTCAATCTCTCGTTATTTATGACTTGTATGAGAAAGTCAGGCTACAGATAATTAGCCCAGCACAGTACCGACTAATAGCTGCGTTATTGTTATTGATGCTATTCTACCCAGTGATAAAATTATTCCTTCAGGGGCTCAACAAAGCATAGACATAAAAATAGAAACCAGGAGGTCAAGTCAATAAGGACTCACTTCCAAGCAGGCAATTATGCTTAATTTGGGCAAATCCAAGAGTCATCTTTCACAACCTTTGCACTGAATGCTTCAGTTTTGGGTCAATTAAGTCCTGAAAACAAGTATGTATGCATGTATGTGTGTATGGTATGGGGAAATGTCAATTAGGAAACATGCTGGCCTTTGAGGTTAGTTAGAAACAATCAGCTGAACAACAACCAAAACCAAAACTCAGTCAGTGTTTTGCAAAATAATTCACTCCTCGTGACATTTTTACATTTATTACGGCCTTAAAACTACATAAATTTGAGTAATATTTTATGTGACTGACTAGACGTTCACAATCTCAGTGCACCGAGCAAAAAAAAAAAAAAAAAAACAAGGCCGATGTCCTCCGGAGAAGCTGCTTAGGGGGGAGAATCTCTGAACAAGAAATTATTCACACACCCCACAAATCTATGAAATGCAATTCTGGAAGGAAGACCCTACTAGAGTCATGTAGGGGGTACAGCAACCTGTTGTAGACAACAGACTGGTCAAATGTGAGCAAAATGAAACTTTCTGACTAACACGAAAGAGAGTACTCAGATTGCACAGCAGCTTCAACAGCAGTATTGTGAAACATAAAGGTGGGTGCAGGATGCTGAGGGAATGCTGTACCAACACAGAAACTGGTCAACACTGACAGGAAGATGGAGGAGGCAAACAAGACAATCCCTAAATACAACAGGTTTTATGCTGTCAAAGACTAGAGACTGAGACAAAGGTGGGACCTTTGGAACAAATTTGTATGTTAAGTGTCTTATAGCAGACACTAAGTATTTATTATTAATAGATAATAATGTCCCAATCAGAGTTCACGTCTAAATCCAACTAAAAATCTGTGGCAATGATTACCACACTTTTTCTCTCGTCACCATGAACTACTTTGTCTGGGTCTTTAAAATACATTGTAGTTTCAGGACAACAAAATGGAAAAGTTGGAAGTCATCGAAACTCCACTGTGCTCTCCTGCCCGGTGTCATCTCCTCTTCCTCGGCTGCTTCTGTCCAACAGCTTTAATCTCTGCCCCCGACATGTGACTTCCCTAATCCCCCCTCCCTCCAAACAGCTGCAGATTTGACACAAAGCTCTGCGATTTGGTTCATCAGTAGATGATGCGACATGCTAAGCCGTGCAGTGAGAGCCGCACAGTATTTTTACACGTCTGGCTGCTCTGCCACAGAGGTCGCTGGTTTTGTCTGGAGCTTCTGTTTGTAGCTGGAGCTCCAGCTTCCCTATGCATTCTCAAGCGAGCGCAGTTCAATGCCAGAGCAGGAACAGACTGCTCTCCTACTGGGGGCAATTAGGTTTTTGTGGGTTTCTCATGTTTTCTGCTGGACTTCGGGCAATAATCTGCAAACCCCCACTCACTTGAAACAAAGGGCAGCAGCAAAGCAGAAAGTGGGTCAACCTTTCACACTGAAAAGGTGGCAGATGCTTCTCTGGACTGTACAAAACAACATGCATTTAAAATGTACATGAAGAAGAATGAAGGCAAAAAGAGGAGTGGGAAAAATGATGCCCCTACACTGCCACAAAGGAACAGATACACTATCTTTCCTCACCTCGCCGCTCTTAATTAGCTCCTTTCTGTCATAGACCGACATGGAATAAGAATAATAAGGCATCTCAGAAGCATTATATCCACAGAGACTGAAGGCCTCATCATAACAACCAGTTACAATAAGGCTTCGCCTCATTCCTACATCTCATCTTTTAATATGACAGGGTGTGAGGGGGAAACAAAAACAACAGTGGGATCAGGATCACTGATACAGCAAAAGGCACTGCATTTCGAAAAAAGACATACCTGAATCTTCATTTTCCAACAGGAATTCATTGCTGGATCTTCTAGTCACCTCACCCTCTCTCTCACACACACACACAGTGTCACACACACTCTCACACCGACGTATGCAGATCAGGGGGGTTTACATGCCCCTTCTGTAAATCCTTGCGGTGAATCCAGATCGAAAAGGAATGAATTCCAGAGAAAGCCAAGCCTTTACAAATACGGAAGTAAAGCTGCGGCGTCAGTAGTCACTGAGCAGAAACAAAGGCGGAGGCAAAGATAGGAAGAGGCGCAGCAGACGGACGCAGAACAAGCTGCTGCCCTACATTTTTTTCTTTTCAAACGCATAAATACTGATCTGCTGCTGCCTGTCCAGGCTTGTCCCCCCTTCAGCTGCAGAGACACACACAAACAGGCACGCACGCAAGCACACTCCGTGTTGGTTTGGTACTGTAATCTCATTGGCCGAGCCGCCACTTCCTCCAGCTGATCTTGATGGGAACTGGGGGGAGGGGCATACTGCTGTTGAATCATTCAAGAGAGGGAGGAGGTGGTTTTAAATAGACTGTCTGCTGAGCCCTGTGCTGGACCTTAAAGAGCCTCTTGATAACCCCGATTAAGCTCGTCGCGTACCACCACACATATTAACACAGCCTGCCGCCCCATCAACCCCTCCCCGCTGATTTAAGACAACGGAATCAGCCACCTGAAGATGTGAAAAACTGCTTAGGATCCCCACCAATCACAGATGCCGTTACTCCCACCTCCACCAATCTACAGCCTGCAAGGTGGAGAGGGGCTGACAGAGGTGGCAATTCATTACACACATCTTCCTCACAGCTGTGCCCAAGGACGTATCTAAGACTGTCTGATGCTGACACAGCAGGCCATTAAAGCCAAAGTCCACCAATAAACACACCAAGTCATCTTTTTTATATCGTCGTGAGTCACCAGATTGTTTCACAAGGTGAAGCCAATAAAGAACATGTCTACAAGAAAGAAAGAGAAAGATTTCCCCTGAACAAACAAACAAAAAAACGGGTACATTTTAGGTGATTAAACAAAGAGCTGAACACATTAAATCACCTAATTATTTCCTGTTTGGTTACATTCTGTACACACGCATACATATACAAATGCCAGGAAACCTTATGTGACCCCAGAAACTCTACTTTGAAAACCTGTGGCTTAAGATTTATAGTTTAGCATGACATTTCTGTAACCAACGACACATGAAAAAGCCTTAAACAGGTGTTGCACATACATAACTGTGCCCTAGTTTGTATTCATACGTTGCCGTTTTGTTTTTTCCTACTTACATTTTTGACCCAAATCAAATCATTTCCAATTGGTGATCAATATTAATAAATAGTAGATCTGATAGAATATTCAATCATTTTGAACTCTGATCCAGAACCACACGGCATTCTGGGATGTAGGCAAATTTAACTCTAAATTTTTCATGGCCAGCTAAGCTAGGTTGGTGGCACCAACCAACTCATTTACTCTTTGATTACCTAGCAACAACCTGTCGAGCTTGCTCAGTAGCAGTTTAAGTTTCACCACCATCCTGCTTAAAAATGAAATGCCAAAGACATCTTGGATCCTTTCAATTGGGTAATGAGATGAGCAACACTTTACTTTCATCAAGCTCTCTCAACAACTTTTGTCACCAAACACACACTTCCAGCAAATATGCTGGTGTGACAGAAATGTGTTTTTGCGTGGATTCAGAGAACTATAAAGTGGATGTGAGACAGTGCTAAGTGATTTACGAAACTTACTGGAAGTTCTGCAGATTATTATGAAATGTCTTCACTAGAAGGAAGTTTGAATCTCGAATCTTCAAATAAAGATTAATTTCTCTGATGTTGTGGAGTCTGTCCAGGACTTAATTTAAAGGGTGTCTATTATGTCAAATGTACTTTTTTGAGCTCTGTATCATGTTACAATGTTATTACCTCATCAAAAACATACCTGGAGTTTGCTTTGAATCTGTCACGCATGTTTGAGAAATCCCAGAATCTTCTGTTGCAACCATCCCGCGGTGTCCAAGAACGTGCTTTCACAAAGTGTGCCTATTTCCACAAAGCTCCTCCAGACTAGTGGCAGCAGCAATTAGCAAACAAGTGGTGAAACTGCAAATCTGCTGAGTTCATCAGCATTTTTATAACAACTGAAGGTAACATGCTTACTTGACAAGAAACCATGTCACCTACCTGGCCATAAAATGGCACTATGTGCTAGGAAATACATAATACTTCCACTTTACTACTTTTACAAGGCCCTGCATATAACAGTTTTAGCAAACTAGATTCTTTCCTTTTTTTTTTCTTGCTTGTGGCTTTATTTATAGTACATGATTGGACATGAGCAGAGAAAGAAGGTGGGAAGGAATACAGCAAAGATCTCAAGGTCAGGAATAGAGGTCAGGACTGAAGCATGGAGGACTATAGTCTTTCTATTTGTGGAGCTGACTTTACCGCCACACCAGGAGACGCCCCAAACTAACTTTATTTTTCATTTAACCAATATTCCACTCAACAAACAAGCCCAGTTGTCAATAGACGTGTCTGTGCTTGCATTTTCTCAAAGCTAAACATCCACAGAACCCGATATCTGATCAGACATTTTCTCCTGCTTAATACTGAATAAACTACAGGCTGCAGTTGGTGGATGAATGCTGTGAAATTAAATTCAGGCAATAACTCGGATGAATTATGAGGCAACACCAAGCAAACGAGAGGGCTGATGATATCTCGTAGCCAAAAGGCTGCTGTAGCCAACTTCATTTAAAAACACCAGTTTCTGAAGATGAGGGGTATGCTTCAAATTTACAGCAGAAATGTCAACACCAGTGTCTGCAGCCTGAAAACAGTCAACAGGCTTTTTCAGACAAAAGTAAAGCGCAAAAGAGAATATTGCCAGCTGGTGACTCAGCTTGCTAACGACTATTTCACTTGGAAAAAAAAAAAGTTCTCTCAGAGCAGCAGAACAGTCAGAAAGGCCTTTTCACATGAAGATAATGGGAAAGTGGGACTATAGAGAAAAGCCTTTGTTGTAGCATCAAAGTCAGTAAACACAACACACTGGATCTATATTCACATGTGGCGTGATATGCACTTCACAGAAAGGCTGGAGGAGCTCCTTGTTGGTTCCCTGTCCTTGAATAGCTCTTGTAGATTAAGCACAAGTTTAAGATTTCCACATCGACATGGTCATTCGATGTTTGACATTCTGAGGAACAAAAGAGCAACTACCAGGAGTTACAGAGCTGTATGCAAGTATCTACAACCCTTCATCTTCTCACATGCTGTCATGTTACAACCACACGCTTCTGTTGGTATGACACTCTTTCTGTCAGGGCACTGGACAGAAGCATGCAACTGAGAACTGTTGTAAAAATTACGCAAGTCCCTCAGTTTATACCTTGGAAAGCTGTGGTTAAATTTATGCATCTACTAGCTTGGCACATCTAATGACTGAAAAGTTTGACGATTTTTTATTTACATAACAGCATAAGCCCCGTCAGGTTCACTGTAGTGCTTTTGTGAACATCCGTTTTTAAAGGCTTGCCTTACTCTGAACTTTGACAGGCCTTTCCAGCACATGAACACGCTTTAATTCAAGCCGAGCTCATACATACCAACTACTGCTGATTTTAGTCAAAGTCTTTTTGGCTTGAATGAAAATCTCTGGTTGTGAGTTCGAATGTTGTTCGTGGTGATAGATGCACCAACTACCAATCACGACCTAAAACAAATATCAAGCTACCCTATTTTCTGGGAAAATGGTGAAGTCCAGCCAGGACTGCTTCCTCCCTTCTTTCTTTAGAGCTGGATGGAGGGTTAAAGACAGAATTTTAGGATAAAATGAGGAGGGGCAGAGGAGCATCTGACAGACTGATTTCTATAAAGAGAGGAACGAGTCTGGTATCCTGCTGGGCATGAAATTGAGCTGTAATAGCCTTTTGAGTTCATATTCAAATATAGTCATGCATAATAATAACTACAGCTCCGTAGTTTGTATTCCTGCTGCATCAGTCAAATCTACCTCCAATTAAGCGAACGTGACAAAAGAAAGACGAGAGAAAATAAGAAGCGAATAAAGAAAAAAAAAAAATCACCAAAGAATAATTTGTTGCATGAATGGTGTCCAGTGATATGATTTTAGCTCTGCTTTTCTTCTATTCTAAGCCTCTGCTATTCACAGGACATAATCCAGAGTCTAAAATGAAGAGGCAAAAACATTAAGTAGGCCATCACTGTAACAGCATGGCCTCAGCACAAAAGCATCGATTCATCATCCTGAAATAACAGCTTGCTGGCTGCATAGTAGCTTTATTGATTTCCAGCTACAACCCACTGCTCACTGTTCGCCCGTTTCCTCCCTCTTTTCAATTCTGGCGCCCGATGCAGAACATCTATCTCGGACTGTGAAAGCCGATGGGGACAGCTGAAGGGGGCCCCTGCTGAGAACGCACATGTGACCATCAGCAGGGTGGTCAGACAGAGGTGGAGGGGAACAAACTTTGTCCCCTTTTTGGGCTATTTCTGTTCGGGCTGCGAGGTCAGGGTCAGGCAGGACCAACAAAACTCGAAAGTGCTCTCGAGTTTTGTTCTGAATTTACAAAGTAAGCTTGTGACTTACAGACTAGTTTCCTCTGACACACAGGCAAACAGAAACCGAAAGTGTGCTGCGACTTGAAGTATTTATATATTGCTGGTTCAACATATTGTATCTAAATCAGATTATGTAAGAGGGGGTTTTATGATGAGGTGGATTCCACTTATCAGCTCAGTAGAAAGAATCTTTCTACAGAACAACTATGAGTCATGAAAGCAGCAAATGTGGAACAATGGAAAAGTGAAGATATTCTTGAAAAAACACATAAGCCAAAACCAAACATTTTGACCATCAAAGTGTTACATTTGTAAGAAACAAACACTAACCATTACTCTGATAATTCTTCTCATCTTATCGTGAAAAGTAGAAGTAGCTTTAAAAGTTGATGGGAAAACACTAAATGCACAGAAAGGCTGGGGAAAAAAAATATTTTAGAGGCACCTAACACTAGAGCTACAATGAAATATTAATGCAGTGTTCATGCATTAAGAGGGGACCAGTCAAAGCCCAGGCATAAACCCAACAAAGCATCTGTGGAAATAGATGCCAACTACGTCCAGTTTGACTGAACAGGATTCATTTTGAAAATAGAAATTGACAAAAATGTCAGTTTCTGGGTATATAAAGCTGGTAGAGACTTGGTGGCTCGACATCAGCATTAACTCAAGTTAATAAAATAACAGTGAATAAAAAAAAAAAATCATCAATAAAATGAGTAAAATAAAACTTTCCTACAACAGTAATTTTTGTATTAATTCTTAGATATTTATTAGCTGCTTTTGCTATTTTTACATTAATCCTTATTTTTAACCATCTGATGTCAGTCTGCCAAAAATAAAAATGCACAATTTGTTTCTAACGTAATGTTCACACGTCACTGGTGACGTCTGTCACCGGCTTCCTGACAACAGATTTTTATGACCAAGCACACAAAGGTCTAGCTCACTAATCAACAGCCTACTGTGTCGGACAGAGCAGCACACATTGTTCTTTATAGGAATATGATAACAAACAAGGTTGGGGTGTTGTAGCAGCTGCTCTACATTGGAGACCAAGTGTGAAAAACGATGCAGCCATTAAAAACAAGCAAAACATAAAAATATGAACATGTGTGTATTTTCTACAATCATTAGATCTGACTGCAAGCTGTAATGGTGCGACAGAGCTCCTTATGATCACAATTGTTACACTAGTTTCATATTCAGCCACCCTGTAAATATATATATATAGTCTAACTAATGGTCTACCAGTAATTATTTCTGGTAATTTAACAATTTTGGATCCTAAATCTACCTAGTGCCTCTCTGCAGCGCATGACTCACAGTTTACTTGGCTGCTGTGAGTGGACAAAATACATCAGCACTAACACACACCTCTCGCTCTACTGAATCAATACGACTCCCCAGTTTGATTTGTGCATTCATTCGTAACCACATGTCGGAAGAAAATCTGTTGAAATTTCAAACCAAAGGGATTCGGAAATGCAATTTTTTTGTTGTTTGTTTTTCCCTGCAGATATATGCAGCTGAGTTTTGTTTGCCAGCATCTGTGTTTTATAAAGACTTAAAAAAATATATTTTTTTTAAAAAGAGACTAAAAGCTCCTGCGGCATTTATCACTCTATCAGTATTCAGCATCAAACACCTAAGGCAAGTGATACATTTAAGATAAGTTATCAGTACATAATCATCATATAGCAGAAATTTAATTTCAATTCCTTCTCACATTACAACGCAGGGCGGCAGACTTCATTAATTCTGCACAATATGCAAGCAGATGAGTGCGTCCGAGGTGAGTCATTAGTGGCTATTGGGATGCAGACGGCAGCACAGAGCATCTACGGCAGAGCTTATCATGCTTCACAGTCTCGACCCGGCTGACCTGGTGTCTCCAGGATCAAACAATTACTCTGAACAGGTTAGGAAGGGAAAAAGTGAGGGAGCAACCCTGCAAAGATTAAACAAAGTGGCCACTAATGAACAATTTCTCACCACAGCATTCATACACCTTGAACTAATGTAACATTTTATGCTAAAAGTGCAAACCGACTTGTAAATTCATTTGATTTAATGTGATGTGCCAACATAGCTGACGTTGAAGGACGCGATTTTCACATTTTTGTTTTACAAATAAAAATCTAAAAGGTGTTGCATGCATTACAGAGTACGTTTCTACCACTTCAGACCAAGTGACTGAAACTCTCACTCACTGCTTTTTGCAGAATAGTGCAGACTCATGCAGACTGGATGGAGAGCTTTTGAAAAGAAAATGAAGTTTTACAGCAGATTCTCAATTGGATTTGGGTTTAAACGTTGACTGGGCCCCGTCAATCACATGAAAGTGCTTTGACCTTTCATTAGAGCTTTGGTCATGTGTAACATCAACGAAACTTTTCTCTAGATTATGCCTTTCTTTACATTTTGACTTTAATGGAAGCAGTATTGGAACAATGTAACACAGATGCAGGGAAAAAGAAACTTATGGCCCAGTATGTGCTTTACCCAAGTCTGTACATGTGATTGAACCAGTTAGTCCTCTGAAGCGCTGTGAGAAGACATTTGTTGTGCATTTAATAATCACATTATTTTGATTTATCTGTAGATATTCAGTCTACAAATAGCCGACAGAGGTTTTAAAAAGTTGTTTCTCCCAACCAGAAATGTCCTATCTACAAAAAACATTTGACAAAATGTTTTTTGCTAAATTTCTGAGTTGTTAGACAAGGCCTAAATTATAAACACCTACTAAGTGACTTTTGGTGGCAGCTCAATGCAATGAATAATATTTGGATGTATTACAGAAAAAGTGAAAAAGATTCATGCCACATTATTCAGGTTTTCCCTGAGGACCAGGATTGAGAAACGCTGTTTTATCATATAAAATCACATTTCAAACGCATTGAAGTTTATGGTCATAATGTGACCAAAGTGTTAAAAAATTCCATGCATAATGAAAACTTTTGCAAATATTACTGTTCGTGTTCTTTTTTTCTTTTTTACTGAACAGGCTGCAGGCAAAGGCCCATTTTGTCTTTCCTACAGACAGGAGCCTAAAGAGGGACAACCGGTTACACGATAATTTATTTTTCAAATTTCAGACTTCAAGAGTGTTACAAAGGACAACTCGGGTTTTTATTGCCTGTTTCAACCCTTTAAGGAGTGAAGAGCAGCTCTATCCAAGGCCATTAAATCCATCAGCTGCTCTGAGCTCTGCAAGACTGACCTCGATATATAGAGAGAAACCAGAAACAACTACACCCCCTCCCCGCCCTCCTGCATCCACCTCATTCCCTTCCAGGCCGCGGTCCACTCACTATGACATCAGCAGTCCTCACCTGCTGCTAAAACAGATGGCGCCTCATCACTGACCCCAGCCAGGTTTAGAAGACCTGCTCTGTACATACTAATACTAATTTGGGAGTTTATAATATGCAAATCCCCTGAAGCCATTAGCTTCCTCTTTCACCAGAGCAGCAGCTCTTCTACTACGTCTGTTTTCAGATCTAAACAGGATGTAGGAGTCGTAAGCAGCTTCCCTGCTGCAGACCACCTCTCCACAGGGGGGCTCTTGGCACAAGAACCTGGGGTTGCAAGTCTTCCTCCCCCCTTCATGTAAAACTTGAATTTCTGCCTTCTCCTGTGGCCAACGGATGGAATTATGGAGTACTTTTGATCCAGCTTGACAGAAATCTGTGCACATTTCCTCATTCAATAGCTAATGATGCGAAGAGAAAGAATATATAATCCCTTTAACTCTTACCACACCATCCTTAGACACTGAGAATCTGTCTACAGAAGGGTTTAACAAAAAACATCTCACAAATTTTGGTTTCACTCCATCTCGTCAGGTGAATTAAGACGGTTTAAAGTTCCTCTTCCTCTTCCATTCTGTACAACGAAGAATGTCACTTGTGAAATGAATCGCTCCGCCTATACTGCTCCAAAACGTTTTGCCTTACAGATAAATACAGAAATTTGAACTTATAGGTTGTTTAACTTGGATACTTCTTACAGGAAGTATCCAAGTTAAACAAATATCAATTCATTGTAAAACCATCATTACGGTGAAATGATATTTCATCTATGTCTCGGCATTGAAAATAACTTATTTTAAAAAAAGGGGGAAAAAGATTTTCTACGATATCCAATTTGCACCCATCATAAATCACATTGGCTTGCACATTAATGTCAAGTTGACCTGTCCTGCAGAGACAGAAAGACAAAAAGCTGCTTCCAACTGCCCCCTGCTGACACGGCCATGAACAAACCCCAACCTCAAAAGAAACACTGCGCAATTACTGCACAGGTCGATTCAGAGCCGATACGCTCAAAGTTCTTGTTCAAAGGTACAAATTCAGTTTAAGAGTAGGCTTTCAGAAAAAAATCTATCTGATTGAATTTACTTTCAAAAGAAAGAGAGAAACAAATGTTTGTGTTTTGGGTCCATGACTGTTTTCTCACTTGTTTTTGTTTTAGGGAATCAGAATTTAAACTTCATTTAAGCTAACAATTTATCATTTTACACACAAATACAAGCAAAATAAATAAAGAGAATTTAAATTATATGGCGAGGCGTCAATACAGATAGACATATACAGAATAGATAGCGCCCTACTCTGGATAATTTATGTCTCAGGGACAACAAAGATACAAAACAGTATTAACATTCTGGTGAGAAATCGCTTCAGCATTGTTTTTTTGGTTCTCTTCAGCTTTTTCTACCCTGAGTAGACATATCGTCCCCTCAGAGGCTGTAGTTAAGTCTGTTTGCCTGAGAGGAACGTGGCTCGAGCAAACTGACAAGGACAAAGCCTCAATTTTGATTTACATAAAAAGCTCAGATTCTAACTTAAAATTCACACTACATTTGATGGCAGGGTGAATGATCAACAACAGAGCTGTGAATAACATACCTGTAATGATGTTAAAGGTACTTAAAAAAAAAAAATCTCCTCATGTTTCTGGACACGTTTCTTGTTCAGACATTGGGTCAACTGGGTTTCAGAAAAATGCTATAACCTTCAATCAACCCATCGCTGACGACAAGCATAGTTTTATCCTTTATTTATAAAGAGATCAGATTCTGCTTCAGTCAACATACATCTTGCTTTGCTGTGGATGTTTACAGGAGAAAACGTTTCCTGAGGATGATGTCGGCTTTCTTCCCCTGTGCTTTCATGCCGATTGTTCAACTTATTATAAAACTTATTATTTGGACACACCTTGTAATTGAATCCAATTACAAGGTGTGTCCAAACTTCTGGTCTGTACTGTATTTGCATCTTCAATTGATTGTGTGTTGGGAGCAAAAATTACTCCCAAGAATTAATCAAATGCTTTGTTCCAAATGACTCAATAATATTAGAGAAGCCACTTAAGTTATAAATCTGATATGAACGTACTACAGACTTACTAGTGGCCAATGACTCTACAGCTTTCGACAGCAGTCTCTGTGCATTCACTCCCTGTGAACTGACTTCATCTGTCAAAAATCACCAATCCCCCTTCTAATATTTGTGAAGTTTCAGGAGTTGTTGCTCATTACTTTATAGCAGCTGTGATGGGGTGCAGCTGGGCGATCCGAATCTCTATGGATCTCATCTTTATGACACCACAAGGCCCAGCAATGATGAAATAAAAGATTGTGTCAAGAATCTGAGTGCTGTGGTTGTGCTTCGTTTACATGGCAAGCAGTTGGTTAACTTTCACTCTTCCTCCTCGCTCAGTGGGTTGATTCAACCAAAACAGCAACTGTACCACACACCAAACAGGCGTACTTCCATACCGCTGCAGCTCACATTAAGACGACTGCAACCCAAATGAACCTGCAGAGTTGATCAAACTGCGATTATCAAGCCGAAATGATCAATCTCACCTCGGGTTAGGAGGAGGAGGCTGACAGAAAGATGGAAGTGATGTGTGCAGAACAGGAAGCTGAATTTTTCAGTCAATTTTCTGAAAAGAAATGAGCTTGGAATCCCAGCAGGTTTATACAATTTCCACTGCTATCTAAAGCATAATTTCTAAATTTCCCAGCCTATTCTAAATATCTTGCACATTTTCATCACCCTTGTATTTACTCAAACTTACATCCAATCACTGTTCCACTCTCACATCCAGCGGTTAATATTTAGTTAGCCATCAGTCTGCATTAGGCAAATATTAGGAAAGTGGAATCATTTCCACATGGAACATGACCGAGGTCAAGTCTCTAAAAGGAAGCAGATGGACAAACTTTTTGGGTGAATTCTTGGTGGGTGTCTTTTGCTTAAAGATGGCCTCTAATCTGAAGTCTAGGGGTTCGAGTCAAAATGTGCTTTGGCAGCAAAGTGAAGCCAACACTTTGTCTACGATCAACTGGGGATTTATTTTACTGGCTACAGCATGAGCAAACAACATCTGTGGGGGTCCTGGAGTATCTGCTACTGGTTTGAAGTAGATTTGTGGCATCTATGGGTCTCCGACCACATTGACAAAAATGCTAAAACTCTGTTTTTGCCCACTGCTGTTTCACTACATAGGTGACATAAGTTTAACAAACACTCCCTCAACAACTTAGAGGCTCAGAAGCTGTCTGCTCCTCTATCTCAGCCTTGAGCCAAAACCATAATACGGTAGGAGAGCTGGATAACATGGTAAACAGGAATGACTTTTACAGATAAGCCAACCAAGGACAGCACTGCTTAAAGCTCAAACACAGGAAAAAAAAAAAAAAAAAAAAAACCTCCACTATCTCTGCCATTTTGTGCTAAGTCGCTCTGCAGTGATATTCTATCTGGTACGCTCTGATAAACAAGCTTGTTTTGGACATTCAAGAGTTGTAATAACTTATCTGGGAATAACATGAGATTTACAAAATATTAGTAGGAGCATTATCTTTCGACAGGATCCAAGTGAGAAGGGCTCGTCTGTCCAGTGGCGCTACCCGGCCTGCGAGGAAGGACAGCGGCAGAATCTGGAGGATTGTGGGTGATATATAGGAGCATCAGAAAGATCGGTATACAGATACGCAATATAAGATGTGTCACCATGTCTTTGCCTTAGACAGCACAGCGATGTCTACTTTAAATCCTCTGGCTTTCCTTCTCTTGAACGTTGTGAAAAATAGTGGAAAGCTTGTTTATCTGCAGAGTCCCGTTAATAAATGAGGTAACTTCAAACTATTTAAAAGAAAATAGAGGAACAGAGGTCAAGAAAAATTACACTATCAGGAGAAGGACATAAAAAGAATAATGGCAATAAAGCTTTTTTTGTCTAAAATGCTTATACATGCTAAACAAAGGTTAAAATGAATGAACTTATCTTTTTTGCTAGTGGGAAAATAAAGTTTTCTGATTAAATTGAAAAAGGAGTTTTTGTACATCTCAGGTTTTCAGGGATTTGGTTTGATGTTTGAGGAGCATAGAAACTAAATCGCACCTTTCCATTTTTTAGTTTTGGTCCTGGGAACACAGAGGAATTGTCTCTTGACAGTGTCCACTAAAGACACAATTACTACAAATAAAAAGGAACACACCCGGTTTGAAAATCCTATTACAATTTTTCAGCAATGATAGTGGCCAGATTTAGACTTTACTGGATGCTAAAATTTAGATCCAACTTCATAGTCATGCTTTGTTCCTTGCATGCTGAGTAATTTCAAACCAAGTCCTAAGAAAAAGCATGTGAGTAATGAATAAAAGTGGAGCCTCTAGAAAAATCACAAATAAACTGTTAGTTCATTCAGATTTATAATTTCCAAATGACCCAAATTAGTTCCAATCAACAAAACAAGACCTGAACCAGTTCAGTACAGTGCATGACGATACCATCCAGCTTCCCAGTATTAACTCGTACTATCGGAGAACAATAAATCAACACAAAAACAAGTCCCCATTGAAAACCTGACACTTTCTTCATAAACTAACCCTGTTCTTTGTCTGTGGTAAAGGACTATTTTGTCAAACATGAGAAAATGCTTTGAAATGATTTCAAAATCATTTGTAAAGTAAAATCATAAAGAACATTTTTAAGTGTGCACTTACCATGCAGTTGTCCAACAACTTTATTATTCATCAGAATAAAGTCCCTAGGAAAGATTAGTGTGACTGCAGCTACAGGCCCCTGAGGTGAAAATCACTTGGAAGTGAGCTACTCTGTTCCAATAAATACCTTCCACCTATTTTCTAAGTTGGAACTGAAAGTGAGGTCTTAACACAGCAAAAATAGTAACAAAGACATGTAGTATATAAGTGAAGAAAGTAGGTGGTTGTTTTTTAATAGCATTTGTTATCCACAATGAAAGGATAAAGTCTATTTCTTCATAACTTGCAGAGGAAGTCATGTGATGCTTAGATAAAAACATTGTTTTTGGCAGAAGCTCAGTAAAATCCAAAGAATCTGGTTCCTTTACAGACCCTCTCTGCTGGTTTCAGCCCATCTTGTCTCGCCAAGCTGAGATTTTCTTGCAGTCCCATTGTAATTTATTAACAAGGTCGACAAAGGCCACGGCATTGAAGATTTGTTTATGCTGCACGCATGCAAGGGGCAGGGTGATAGCTGTGACACCTGAAGCAAAGGATAACGCGGCAGCCCTGGCCGCCATCTCTGGCCTGTTTGGAAAGGGTTGTGGATTCCAACAAACACATCAATCAAAATGACAGAGACCAGGCAGCAGGTTCGCACAGTTCCTGATCTTACAAATAGGATTCACCTGAAAAGACGGTTTTTTGTTTTTTTTTTTTTGCTTTAAGAAGCTTTTATTTATAAGAAAAAAAAAAAGGTCCTGAGCTCTGAAACATCGGACCAGTCCTCGAAGGGCACGCTACATGAATACTCACTGATGTGGCAAAGTGGAAAACCAAAGCGATCCTACAGCTTCTGACGACCCTGCCAGGAGCAAAGCTGCAGCATGTCTGCTGTTAGGAGCCAACTAGCTCCCTCATTCCACTAGCATTGCCTCAGCGCTGCCACGGTCTGTTTCTACAGCAACAACAGACTCTCGTCTCGTTTCCTTCATGGTGTTTATATCATTCCTTTTTTTTTTTTAACCTAATCTATTTTTTTTTTCTCCTCTCACCTGGCCCTTCTCAGTGTCTGCTGGGCGTGCCTCATCGACGCTCATTTTCTGGTTGATGGAGGTGAATGTCAATGCAGGTCCACAGTCCTCTACAGCGCTGAATGAAAAGCTCATTAGGAGGCCGAGGGTACCAGTGCATTCATGCTGCTGCACGTTCTGCAAGTTAAGGAAGGAGAAGATGAGCGCGACGCACAATTTTCTGGACAGAAGCCTCTGACCAGTCTTACATGAGATAATGTGTTACGTCTACAAGCCTAAGAGATTCAGGTGCACATAAACTGAATTTATATTTAATTTTGAGAGAGGGGAGAGAATTTAAATAGATAAGTTGCCCAGAGATCAGAATTGACTACTTTCGCCTTAATCTCTGACTAGTGATCGACAGGTCAAAAACGATTAAATTGAATTTTTTCCCCCTCTCTATTTAAAAGCAACAGAGCTAAAATAGCCTCCAGCATTTTCAGTCTATGCACACATCAATGAACAGCATGTATTCTTGACCACCCTGGGTTGAATAAAGGTTGTATTTGCAGGAATAAAATGAGGGGAAATCTTGTTATTTATTTTCTACCACCTTCTTCAGTCTGCAGCCTACTTCATTACACGTTCTAAGCATTAGAAGAAATTGGTATCATCCAAGAAAAACATGGCTGGCGTATCATTAGACTTGAAGGATATTTATGTAGATCATTTTAATTATAGTGAACATAGCAAAATTTGGATGATGGTGCCAGGTTTCTATCAGTGACAGAAACACTCAGAGTTGGAAGGAAAATGGATGGAGCTAAACAGTTAAATGCTACACCTTCGAAGCAAGAACTGACTTAAGGCTAGGCTGGAGTTTCACATTCAAAGGACATTTTGACTCCAAACATGCAGCCAGAGGTAAAATAAAATAATTTAGACCAGTGAAGCTCAACTCTAGTCCTGGAGAACTACTGACCTGTAACTTTAGCATGCTTCCTTTCCCCCCAAAAAGCCACAAGAGAAATACAAACCACACTTTTATCACCGTTTCATATTAGTCTATCATTTCAAATTCTTAAACCACTGTGGTGGTAACATTAGATTATGTAAACAGGTTCAAGAGGTCTGGAAAATTTTGCATTTTTTTGCATGTTATAAAGGCTCTAGAATAAAACAAAAGTCTAAAAAGGAAGCATTATAAATCACAAAAGGAGACCCGTGGCCTATTGGATAAAAAAAAAATAAAAAAATACTAGTGAGTTTGTGTGCACTACAAGTCCATGATTAAAATTTAACAACTAGTTATTGTGTCTAACTGCAGCCATTCCACACCTGACAGCCGGAGGGAAATGTTTGCAGCGTGGTCA
This sequence comes from Gambusia affinis, assembly GCF_019740435.1. Classification (NCBI taxonomy): domain Eukaryota; kingdom Metazoa; phylum Chordata; class Actinopteri; order Cyprinodontiformes; family Poeciliidae; genus Gambusia; species Gambusia affinis. The sequence continues at coordinate 14,140,207 of NC_057880.1, forward strand.
CAGAAATGAGTGCACAGGCCAAGATCTACCACACTCAACTAAAAGCTGGATCGCAAGTACAACTGAGAAAAGAAAGGAAAGATTAAGATTCTTCAAAAGACAGAAAGTGGAGGATATTTAATTGAATGCAGAATGTAAGAGACTGAAATGTAATGAATCCCTTTGAAAAATATCTTAAATAACAAATACATACAAACAACTCCACCCGAATTGGTTATCTTAGAATCATGTCTAACTGGCACCGCCAAGTATCTGATTGCCATCAGAGCGATCAGATGCCATCACTCAATGCCCAAGAGACTTGTTATGTGCCTGTGCTCTCACTGCATATTTGTTTTCCACCTGGGATGTGCAGCTCCAGATGCAGCTGATGCAGCTACCTGCCACCGAGTGTCACAAACGTGAGACAACGGACTGCAGGGAGGGAAGCATCTGAAGCGCTTCCTGGAAGAGAGAAACTTGGGCTCTCGAGGTGTTCGGAGCCAAGCATCTCTCGACTCACGACCCATGCTCATGCACTTTTACAAGTTTCCCAGGTCTTTGAAAGAGCAAAAGGGCCCACAGCATCACAGATCCTTTGCAATGCTTAAACGGAGGACACATGGCGCTTTTCCACACATTCACATCTTGTTTCATATGTTGTGCATCTGCAGTTTTGATTGCAGAAAAGCTCAGGCTTAGCCTCATTTTACCCGGCTGCATAAAGTCACAGCAGAGATTCAATTTGTGACTGCAGGTCAGTAAAGGTCGGTCATCCCTCTCGAATAAATTATCATGTGGCAAGAAGATAGGAATCATTAGAACTGGCAAAAATGTTAATCTGACTTTTTTATTTTAAATTGTAGAAACATCCACTTTCTACATTAACTTATTTTATTGGATTATTTAAGACGGCTCATATGTGAGTGAAAGCTTTTGTTCCTGCTAATGAGAGCTGAGATTGATAAAAATCAATGGAAAACAGTAGAAGCACTAAAAGGAAACTTCATTAATATCCAGCATTTTCCCAGCATGCTTAGAGCCATCAACCTAATCAGCAAAGGAACATGTCAATCTTAGCTCTTATCGTCCCATTCCTCCTTTCTTTTTTTTAGGTCTTAAATTTACTCAACCTTGTAAAACTTGGTGTAACAAAAAGTGTCACAGCTACTGAAATAACATAAAACACCCCATGAGCCCATCCCGGGGGGTTAAGGAACAATATATTTAACAAGGTGAGGCCAAGTCCTTCCTCACAGCACTCTAGGCCCTCAAAGGCCTGACTGTCATGTCGTCTACTCCACGTTTAATTACATTTTCTGCACTTAACCATCAAGTGGCTCCTGGGAGATTTATGCAAATCTTACACAGACAGCCAGACCAACACCAGCTGCTGGCTTTTGTAAGCGTGTAGCAGCCCTAAAAACCCACTTCATTAAATGTGTGTGTGCAGAAAGAAAAGGATTCAGGGGAATGCTAGCAGCAGGTGAAGTACGTGCAGCGAATACAGAGCAGAAAACCTTCGATGGATGCAAACAAAAAGTTATTAGCCGTTTTCAGTCAACGCTGCTTTTAGTTTTAGGATATTATCAATGCAGAATGCACCGTGCCATGAAAATCTGTGATGTGTCGTTTGCTTTGTCATATTCAGATGTTTGCTATAAAAACCGATGCATAGATGCTCCAGATGATTTATGAAGCATTGCAATAGATACAAAGTAAGTCTACAATATAACCCTGACCAGAGGTAACCTTATCAAAAACACCAAGCTCTTTTCAAACTTTAATATACCAATGATAACCCACTGTATTTTATTACTGACTAGAAAAAAAACTAAATCTTGAAGACAAGCATCTTATGAGGAGTTTCTTATTTTATGAAAATATACTATAATAAATCAATCATCCTATATAGCACTTATTGTGTTCCCCAGTTTAAGTCGTTTTAAATGGTATTAAAGTTTCTAACTAAATTCAACTTCCAGCATTTGTTCTTTTGTTCTCTGTGATTTTATGCCACCAAACCATCCAGTAGCACTATAAGCGCCCATTAAAAAAAAATTAAAAATAAAAAAAATTAAGAAAACAGAGTGGTCCATGTTGGTGATGGTGGTATGATGATGTGGGGGATATTTTTATGACCCACACTGAACCTCTTTTGTACAAACTAGTATAGTTTGAATTGTTGTTGCTCATCTCATTGCCCTCGTCACAGAGTATCCATCTTATAACACTTACCTCTAACAGGACAATGCAGCTTCTGACAAACCTCTAAACAAACCAAACTTTTTCCAAACTGATGATGAGTTTGCTTCCCTAGAATGGCACTCCATAGTCTCCGGATTTCAATCTAGACACTATGACTTGTGAAGATTCAATCAAAAACATCTGCAACCTTTGCATTGCGATTAAACGTCCAAATTTTCTGTTTGCTGAGCCATGGTGGGTTGAAAACAAGAGTCATCTGATGACAAGCAATGCGTTACACAATGCACGTCTCAGCATTCACTCTGTTGGTCCAACATCAAAGACAGGAAGATACACACAGTGTTTGCGTGCGTGTGGTCCTCAGCAGCTTTCACACTAGAGCTCACCCCACCCCACAGCCAGGCGATGTGAATGGCTGAGAAAAGGTAAATGTAATCACCACAAAGCACACCCAAAGTGACCCTCCTCCCTGTGCCCATGAAGGGGCGTCTTCACACCTCAGACTCCGGTAAATTTTGTTCAACTGAGGACCAAAATGTTCACTTTCACACAGCACCGTGTCAAACAAAGCAAACCCTCTGAGGAACTCCTCCTGACTTTCTAGTGTCAAACTAGTGTTTCATTAAAGCGACCAAATAGGGCAGGTGTGAATGCACTTATTTGATTATTTCAACCTGCATAGGGCCAACATGGAGAGACAAAATGTTCTCAAACACCTTTGCCATGAAGAATTTAGAACATGTTCAAGGCAAAATGGGAACTACTGCATTGCTAATAAAGGTTCTACTAATAAAGCGAAAGGTGAGTGAACCTTATTGTTTTTAGCTAAGTATCAGGGACATCTCTACATTTAGTTCTGGACTAGATGTAAACTATCAAACTCATGAACAACCTGAAACCTTCACTCTACGAATGAGACGATTGTTTTCAGTAACAGTTTAGATGCTGGTGTGTAGGTTTTCAAATTTACTGGGTGTAAAATGTAAAGTAGGTTAGTTTGCTGACACACAACATCCTCATCCTTATGAAAACAGCAGCCAGAATAAAGGCAGCCCCATTCTGCCAAAGCGTTATCTCCGCTCTCCAGATTCTGCTTCGTGCACCGGCTGCTGCACCTGTTTACACTCACAGCATCTCCGGCACAACAAACTGAACTGTGTCAGTGTGAAGATTCCTCAGTGCGAGTGAGAGAGGAGTGAAATTGAGTTCACACGTGATTACATTTGTGTAACAGGACTGCCAACAAGATTGCACACGCGTGTGCTGTGGAGGCAAATGTGAGAGATAATTTGAAGGTACTTTACTTTTGTAGAACACCTTTAGCCAATCACATTTTCAAGTTAAGACACTGGTGGAATTTAGTTTACTCCTAAAATATTCAAGTCGCACGACATTTACCGTCAACTCTCTTCTTCCTGATAAGTGAGCATTTCACACCTAGTTTATAAACGGGTCTTAGGGCTTCCAAGGTAATTATTCTGATATTTCCAGATGCAAACCTGAAGGCATAGCAAACTGGATGGGATTGGTTTGGAGGAGTATCAGAGGTTTGAGAAGTATTTTCACCTGTAGGGATACAAAAAAATTAAAAAACATGCGTTTACATATATATTTTTTAAACATTTGCATTTTAAGCAGACACATTTAACAGCTCTGTCATCTCAGCTAAAGCCCTTCCGTACTATCTCGGAAACCACGGAGTTCATTAACTACGCAGAGAGACGCATGAAAACAGTCCTTCATCTAGCCCACAGGCGATGTTAAAAGCCTTTTTATTGGCGGCAGACAGGTTTTTGATCTCGCCCTCTACAAAGCCCAGCAATGCTCGATCAGCGGCCCGGCAAGTCGGTGGCATCGGATGTTATCAAACCGAAAAACATCAGAAGACAAACAGGCAGTCTTCCCTGTCCTTGACTCAGAAACTCACTTACTGAGCGATGAAACCTCCAGAGCTCTCCCCTGTGCTCATTAAAAATGCATGCGGCTTCAAAAGTTTTGGCATCATGCACCACTTTGCCGGGCGAGTGCACAAAGTTAGAGAGATAAACTGCTCAATATGCTGCCAGTGCCAGATGTAAATAAGTGTGTATAGCAGAAAAAAAAAAAAAAAAGACACAGCTGCATCCTCCGATGCTTGCTCTTTGATTCACTGGGCATAATCCATGCCCATCATGTAAATTACTGTTTAATGAGCAGCGCTGCAGTGGAAGTCAAAAGACCTGTGGTAATGGGAGCCAATATTGTTACTGGATCTGATGCAGACTTCATTCTTGGATCAGATGTTCTCCTGAGGCCACCAATGAACCTTCGTCTGGAAGGTTAGGCTTATAACTGAATAAAGTGTTACACCGCTAAATAAAATAGACATAGTAATGTCATGCATTGTTTTAATGCATTGTCAAATGTTTTTGTTTTTCTTTAAGATTTAGCAAATTTCCTCAAGTTTAAAAGCATTGTTCTGCTGGTTCAGAGCATGGTTTAGTTTTGAAGAGCAAAAAGAACAAGACTGAGATTTGTGATGCATTTTGTGCAAACATTCAGAGAGGTGAAAGCTGTCAGACTGTTTCAGCAGCCACATAAACCAACGGACATACTTAAAAAAAAAGAATACTTTTTTTTATTACTTTGAAACTTTACAAAACCACAAAGCACAAAATGAGCTGGAAATTGTAGGCAGCCTTAATGGAATGTATTTTGCTTACATTTAGATGAACTGTTTGGTTAACAATTATGTATCAACGTATTTTTTAACATAATTAATTGAAGTTGAAGAAATGCATTGTTTTTCCAAATTCAATGAGCAAGCCTTTTAAACAGTCATAATTTCTTTACTAACCAAATTAGCCGTCATACTTTCCGCCTCGGAGTAGAACATAAGCATTCTGGACTAAAGTGTCTTCACAACCGTAACAAATGACAGCTGTACGAGAAGTCTCCTGCTACATGTTTACATTTCACCCTCTCCACCTTCCACCTTCTGCCAGAGCTTACTTTACAGTCACGTCAAGCATAATCCATTCACTGCGTGCCTTATCGAAACCCACAGACTCAAATAGGTCTGACCGCGCTAGTCGCAAAGAATGAGAAATGTCAGGGAACTTTGCTTCTCCTTTCAAAACTTAAAACCATTTCTCTGATGATTTATCAACCCAAACATGAGTTCTCAATTGGAGGACAAGTAAACTGAGTCACTGAGGGTAAATTTTCAACAAACTATCTTAAGTAGAGCTGATGAAGGGGCCAACAGGAGGTCAGGAATGGTTACATATACGTTTTTCTTTTCTAAAAGAGCAGCTTCTTAAGACTCCAGGGGCAGGAAAGTTTCCCATTTTTTTATCCCTCCCTCCAGGCATCGAAGTACCAGTTGTGTTGTATAAGAAGGCCGGATGGATTTGAGTCTTGTGACTAAACTGTGGGTGCACACACACACACACACACACACACACACGCACATCCTGCCAAGACCTTCGAGCTAATCAGCATTCTGGGTTGACTCTCATCTTCCTTTCTCTTCTTGCTTTCTTCTTTTTACACGCTGCTGATAGTTCCACAGGGAATGAAGAAATTGCTGCTCTTCATTCGTTTATTTCCTCTGTAGGAATTATATTCAGAGGCTAAGCCACCGGGAGACGTGCAAATAGAGGATGTGATGCCAAGCAGAGGCCCAGAGCTGGACCTTTACACTTTTGGTAAATTGAAGGAGAGCAGTAAATCTCTGCCAGGAAGAGAAACACTGACAGAGTCACTTTTATTTCCTAAAACATTAGGGTAACCTTTCCGTGGCTGTTCTCAGAGGCTAACACCCCCAATCCAGCAAACTATCTACTGCACACAAAAAAATATCCAAGTACGCAGAGGCCAGGATGAGATTCTACACAAAAATAAACCATCTAATATCCGTTTTAAACACACCTAGCTAAAGACACTTAATACAAAACTCTGTCATAAGCTAAATTTCTTCACACAAAAACTTAATAGGTTTTTCTATCCTTCCATCTATCCATTGTCTATACACCCTTGTCCCTAATGGGGTCGGGAGAGTTGCTGGTGCCAATCCCCAGCTGCGTCCCGGGCGAGAGGCGGGGTTCACCCTGGACAGGTCGCCAGTCTGTCGCAGGGCTAGGTTTTTCTAGTGATAGAAATAATTATATCCCTAGTTATTATGGTCAGTATTAAAATAGCAATTATTAAAATATGTGCCAAGATGCTTGCTAACATTCTATGCATTTCTGCAAATAAGAATGTGATAAAATAGTTATGAATATGTCTTTTTTGTTGATTATTTTTGTTTTAATGACCACTTTGAGACAAAATTGAAATTGAAGCATAATTTCAATGATGCCTGACTTCAGTGACAAAACTACCAGCCCGACTAATATAGTTGATATAATAATGACTGCTTACAAGAGTCTGAAGACAATTATCAAAATAGAAATAATTTTTTTAAATAGTTTCTGACAACAACAGATTGGAATGCTTCACTAAAAGGAAATGTCTGGTGGCTTTTTAATGCTGTCTGTGGGTTGCTGTGGCCTCAAAGCATCAGGAAGGACTTTCCACAGATGAGGAGCATCGGCACAGAAAGCTCTTTCCCGAGTGGCGCTTAACTGGAATCTGGGTTTTTGAAGCAGGTGGGAGTGAGTGGAGAGGAGCGGAGCAGAGGGAGCGAGCTGTCATTTGTGGAGCAAATCTTCGAGGCAAGCAGGGGCATTTTCATGCATGGATTAATGAGTGAGAAAAGTGTATTTCCACACTCTCATCAGCATATTAGCTGAAGACCTTTGGAGATATTGCAGCTTCTGAAAACTCTTGCAACAGATCCAAATGAATGGAGCATGACAGCAAACCAGTCTGGAAGCGACAAGGCGTGGATCAGTTCTTCTGGAACTGCTCCGGTAAGAGCAGACCGAAGTTCGAAAATGTTATGAAAATGATTGAAGGAGATCTTGCAAAGTAAGTTTACATAAGATTCAAAGATGAGGTGGACGAGCATTTTAACTCCAACTGATGGGAAGAGAGGATTGTTATGACACAAAACATAATCCTGGATGTAGGTGATGAATGATGCCTGCCATGATGGCTTCCGTCATGGAGGTGTTTAATTAATTTATATTCATATCCCTTTAAGTTTTTTTCCAGTTATTATTGTCTATCTGTGGTTTCTTTCATTTTGTAATTCCAACCAAAAAAAAGGAAAAGAAGAGTAACAGATAAAGAATGAATAAAATCTGCATTTAAGTTTATTCTTTAAAAATTAAGAATTGATAACTTAAAAAAAAAAAGATAAATAGAATAGGGAATAAACTTGGAATCAAATATTTTTCTTCTAGACCCCCTCGGAATCCTGGGCTGTATTTTAAATTTTACATCAAAAGCAAAAGCTAAACAGATGAAGGAGGAAAATGTTTCCATCCCAGAGATCTCACTTTCCCACTTCAAACTCGCCTAACAGGCAACGCTACTGAGCAAAGCTCCAGCATGTAGTGCCGTCATTAAAATGCAACAGCAGAGAGCCGACAGGTGATTTTAGAGGCACAGAGGGAAAGGCTGCCCAGACTTTGACTACGCTCATTAGATGAAAACTCTTAGCCAAGCCCAAAGGAAGGGAACACTTGCTGAAATTGTAATCGCCGGCTCTGAAATTTTTATTTTGCCACATTACGATACCAGAACAAATGGGAGAACTGCCTTCTGACTTCAGTTACACCGAATTAAATCACCTCTTTCTCCCCAATCGCAGACACCTTTTTATTTTTTTTTGCATACAGCTATCATGTAAATTAACATTAAATAGGCCAAAAGAATGTCAAAGTATGAAAAAAAATGTTTTTCAAAAAGTTAAATACGCCACAAAAAATGTATGTATATGAATTAAAAACAACCAACATGCTGCCTCCTCCTTTATGTTACTTTTATATTTAAAATCATCTCAGCTGAGATCATTTGCTGTCAACTTACTAAAATATTTATTCACCACCGAGCCACAAGGAGCACTGAAAAATACAGCTTTGGATCCCATCCACTGGTGTTATTTACTACCTTTTCACCAAATGCCATTACAGAGGAGACATCTACCCCAATGCATCATCTGTACATCCAGCCAGATTTTTGGAGAGAAGTCAAACAGTCACAGAATCTCAGAGTAAAATTAACAAGAGAAAAGACAATTTTATTAGCTGTGCCTCTTTTCTTATTTTAAAGTTGCATGAATCTTTAATAAAACTGCTTAATTAATGTTATCTCAAAATTTGGTAGCTGTTCCGGTTTCGCAAGATGAATATTAATTTGCGCGTTGCTTTGGGGGAGAGCACCTTATCGCACTCCGACACTCATCTGTAGATGTTATGTGACGGGAAAAGGTTGAATTAATTTGAATCCTGTCTGTTCAACGTGTTGCATTTGTTTTTTTATTATTATTCACACTGTACACAATGTTTACTCAGAGATGTTCCCCTTTCAGCACAGAGATCACAATCGCTGCCATCGCATATCTCTGAATGACAAACGTTTCTCATGATGCAGCACAGCTTTGAGATGATTCATGCTTCTCTCCCCGTACCTGCTTGTCCTTGTCTTTCGCTTTCCCACTGCCCGACATCCGCGAGGAGGTGACATCCCGTGGGATGACGGAGATTTGGTGCAGTGGCATGTTCATCCCAGCGGGGGCCAACCAGGGCTGCTCACAAACACACGTCCTGTGCTGCTTCCAGAGCACAGCGCATGGTGGTTCTAACTGCAACACTTCGCCCAATCCTTCCTGCAGGGAAGAGAAACAGCATCGAGATTTGTTTCAAAAAACACTGCACATTGTTGCAAGAAGGCAGACGATGGAAACTGTCAAGAAACTTTGATTGTTCTTTGTTCCTGCATGCTTGATGTATTCACATTTTCTATTTACGAGATAAAAATGAGTAAAACGGATCCCGTCACAGGCTTAGCCACAGAGATGAGTTCCTCTGGTAGAGGTACAGAGTCCGTTACATTTGGCCATTTCATGCTCAACTCTGAACATCCCACTCAACAGAAACTGTTTTTTTCCACCAGTGTTATGCTTCTCCACATTGAAATCACGCTCTGGTTCGCCTTGAGCACAGGATCAAAGTGTGACATCCTGCTCAACGTAGTGTGACACAGGCCAGAGAAAATTGTTGAATTTTCACAAAGAATGAATATGATACTGTGTCAACCAACAGGTCATTTATGTTATTTATTCATCAACGTTTATCATCTACTCTGACTTATATTTTTAAATATGCCCCTATATAAAATGCACTTATATACTCTGTATTTCTAGATATAACTTCTTTCAGTTATTTAGCTGCAAAAGGCATTACATTTTATTAATTCGATACACAGAAGGAAATACAAGGGTTTATTTCTTTTCATTTTCATTAGACGTAACAGGTAATTAAGAAAACCCCACAAAATTAGATTTCTTGTAAAATTATAACAGCATATAGAATTAAGAAAAAACATTAATACAGACATTTTATTTCCTAAACAAGCACAGGGATTAAAGCCGACTGGACAGCTGTGCAGCAGATAGACATCGACATCCTAAAGGAGGAGCTAAGCCACAAAAGTCCATTATTAAAGAAGCTGAAAACTGACAGAGTTCTTTACCAAACAAAATGATGGAATGTTGAGTGGAAGGAAGAAGAGTGGTAGAAAATATTAGGCTGACTAATATTAGGCCAGGTAGCTGCAGGATTCACATTATTGTAACACAAAACCCACTGAAGACTTTGGGGAACACTTATAAGATGGCGGCCAGGTCATGGGCTACAACTGAATCTGCACTTCCATTAAAAATGTGCGCAGAACTTTATCGATAAGACACAAATGTAAAATAAATAAACAATTTCGCAATTGTGGTGTTTCCATTAAATAAGAAGCACAACTGAAAGCAAACATGAATTAATTTATTTACTCAGCCAACAACAACAACATCCGGTTGTTGATCACGACTCGTGTGACGTGAAAAAAGTGTTTTTTCACGTCACAGTTTTTCAAAAATACACCAAATTCGATACAGCCGAAAAACCACCTCATCCTAGTGCACAAAACATGAGGAGTTTTTCATTAAAGTAGATTTATTTTTATTATTCCAGTTTGCTCAATTCCATGATCAATGGAAATGGAGCTTATCTCATTCATTCAGTTAAACCCCTCAACCACAGAAAGTCAAAGCGGTGCCAAGAAAAACTAAAGAACTAAACTGTTGTTCATTCCTATTTTCAGATGAAAGATTGAGTATCATTTGGAAATCAAAATGCCAAACTCAGGAGGAAGAATCCAGATTGCTTTAATTCCAGTCTGAAGCTTCCACAGTCAGTGATGATATCTGGATGGTGTTGGTATCATCGCAGCAGTTTAGGATATTTTAGCGCCCTTCATTCTAGATGATAAGCTTTAGGAGATGCTTCTTTTTATTTTCCAACAGGACACGGTAGTTGCCTACTCCCTCCTAAAGTAGCTGCGTTAACGACCATGTTATCACTGAACTTGATTGGTCATTAAACCCAACAGAGTATCTATGAAGTATTGTCAAGAGGAAGATGCGGGACACCAGAGACATCAATGCAGGTGAGCTGCTCTTAAAAACTACCTGAGCTTTCTTAACACTTCAGCACTGCCACATCATCCTCTCCTGGATTTTTCTACACATGGTTAGAAAATACAGGAAAAAAAAAAAACTAGTGCAGTAAATAATTAAAGAGCTCATCCCTGAAAAGACTGAGAAAGAGCTGTGTAGGAGTCGAATCAGAGGCAGGATTTCCACAGCAGTAGCGAGTGAGGTTCATATTTGGGTATTTTCAGCAGCAGCGGCAGCATCATAAAACCATCGTCGTGAGTTACACTGATCGTCCATTTTAGCTTTTCTTTAATGCAGCCATCTGTACTGCCACTGACAGCAATTAGGCTTTACTTCTTCTCACAACAAGTGCCCGACTGTGTTGTGTGTCTGTGAAAGTGCTCGTATATGGGCCAGTCTGCCAAGCGGACCCTCGAGCTTCAGCACATGAAAATGACAGGATTAAGAAAGCAAAAAGCAAGCGGACAGATGGGAGGTCAGCAAAATTAAACCAGCGTTGATGGCAGCAGGCGGGGGGGGGGGAGTTAACAGGGAAGGGGGGGGGCAGGGGTGGGGGTGTCTGCGTGGGCTTTCGGATTGAGAATGCCGCACGGGTTCAGTGAGGACCCGGGCGGAAAGCTAGATCTCTCACTTCAGCTCATCACTCCTCTGTCTCTGGCAAGTCCTCATCAATATGGAGAGTAGAAATGAACTCGCCGTCAGCAGCTCTGTCGGCTTCATGTGCAGCAGCTGGCAGGCGAAGGGTTTGTAGTTTTATTAAGAAACTCCAACACAAAATCTCAGTGGTAAGAGGAATTACTGCCGGTGATGGTTATGAACATCACAGAGGAGAACGACACTTTAAGCAGAAAAAATAAAAATAAAAACATTTAGGCCAGAATCACAACTTTTATAAAAGTAATTTAACTTGTGTTGTAATAATTATGCTGCCTTTGATATTTTCATTTGAAATAAATGTTTACTTGCTGTTATTATTACCCTATGTTATTTCTACAGTAATGCAAGCTACTGTTCATGTATATTCCAATTGTTCATAGGTCAAGACTTGCATAAGGGTATACATTTACATATTTTACATTTATATTTAGGTGAATAAAGGTTAATGTCTCACTGACGGCGGTACAAAAACAAGTTTAATCGTGAGTGTCCCAAGTGCAGCCTGGGGGTTATTCTGTGACACTTTGGCGGAACCACCGAACTGCAGTTCAAGGGTGGCAGAAATCAGACACACAGTTGACAAAGATCAAAACTTTTGTGTTTTTATCGTACATTTTTCCTCTGGTAAAAAGTAATCCTATTACAATAAATGGAAAATGTTATGTATAAAACAAATTTCCTTTTTAATTTCTTCCCTCCCATCCCCCATTTCCTGTCCAGCAGGGAAGCAATCAGAGTTGTTATAAACAGATTTCCTTTCACAAGAGGAGCATTAGGGCTTTTGATACTACACTCCACTTAATATGTGTATAAAAATATATTACAAACTGCTTTGAGTTCATTTCCATTGCAATGGAGATGGAGATAGAAGAGAAAAGGAAAAGGAGAAAATTGAAATGAAGAGAGGTGGGGGAAAAAGTTAACAGGGAAGGAAGGGAATAAAGAGTGAAGGAGAGCTAGAAAACACCCAGGAAGTCTGATTCTACACCTGCAGGAAGAAAACTTAAAAAAAGAAAACACATTATGCTCATATGACACTGAAAAGTAAATGGTACCAATTAATACAAGATGTATTTAGTGACAACAGCAGCCAAATATAGAGTGTCTCTGAACAGATTACCGTAATTTAAACACCTGTGGGTGTGTGTGTTTGTATGTTTTGTCAACAAAGCTGTTTAATTACAAGTGTGAGGGGGCAAAAATAAATGGAATAAGAACACAGTATCAACAAACCAGATGATTAGGAGAAAGGATAATGCTATATACTAAAAGTAAAACCTTTAAACTCATCTTCTCTTAAGCCAAAACGTACCGATGTAAAATGCTGAGGTATGGCTGAAGGTCAGTGTGAGGATAAACAGAAACATATTCTGCAACACTAACAGGTTATAGTTCATAAAATCAGGCTGAGGACGATGTTAGATTTTATTTCTTGGAGCAGCATCATTGCACATCCTGCTAGGTTCCCATCACAAAACACTTACAAAAGCAGCATTTTTTATCATTACCTGAGCTGTGATACAAAGTAAATGAAAGAGCTGAGCAAAATACATCACAATTTTCTCAGTTGCAATCTAAATTGCACTCCCAGCTGTGGTTCAATCACAGGTTTCTGCGGCAGATGAAAAAGCTGACATGCGCCACTGTGATTAGCAGAGAGCTGCTGCATCATCAACTTAATTTCCATAATTTTTTGTGCACCTCACTTCATTACGTTCAGGATGGTGGGTTGTTTTAGCCCATCACAAGGCTAACATGCTGACCCATAACCATGCACACTCGCATCTAAGGCATTTAATTGTCACCCGTTATGTATCACACACGTCTTCTGTGTGAAAACAGGACGAAAAAGAGAAACCCAAAGAATGCACACGAGCAACAATCAAGCCCAGATTTAAACCCGGGATCCTTACTGCTGTGAGGCAAGAGCATCATTCTACTGAGCGAGCTCTTAACCTAGCAATAAAAAAAAAATAGCTGCAGTAAATCCATCACTGTCTGCTCCACTCCTAATTTGAATTGTGCGTTTGCATTTTGCTTTAAGTCTAGCCACTCTGCCGGACAATAACAAGGACAGAGACGTGGGTGTTAGACAAAATAAAGACATTACCACATGGAGCATTTAGTTAGCAGATATATTTTTAGGATTAATAAAGCTAAACTCATTCTGTCAAGCTGCCAGGTAGTACTGTGGATGTACCATCAAGGTGTGTGTGTGTGTGTGTTCTCCAGGCTGTCTGCCAGTCACAGTTCACAGCCACAAAATGACAAGCTACGATCTCAGCAGTACCTCCACCTTTCTCTGACCTCCTGCGGTTTCTGCTCTTACTGGCCTGTTTGTATTTTACACCTGTAAAATACAAACGACGGCTTTCACCAGAGAGAAATACCTTTAGGCTTATTACACTCTAGAGTTAAGCTGGTGTTTACAATCAACCACCAGCTGTTCACAAACCTGCCAGTAAATATCTCCATGAACCTATTTTCGTCAGTGTTTAATAATTTTGTTCCACCCCAAAAGCTTAAAGAGTAGCGAGAAATTAAAAGTGTGCGCTACACACGGAGCACAACTCTAGCAGATATAATCAGTCTCCGGAGTTTAACAAACTAACAATTCTCTTTAGTAATAGATAAAACACACTCTCCAGAGAAATTATAGTTGATTACAAAACTATTTTAGTTTGTTTCAATATGGTGTTTCTCAGTAGACTATAAATGGGACAAATTTTGTAAGAATGTCGATAAAGATTTGCTCTAGCATACTTGGGATGCCTTTAGTTAACACTGCAGTTAATTATTAAGTGGAAATTTATTAACTGTGATGTCAATGAGTTACATGAACCAGGAGGAACATGTTTCAGTTTGCTTGTTTTGCAAATCCAAATTTGATAATTATAATAATAATAATAATAATATACAGTGATCCAGATCTGCACTGAAGAAAAAAAATAAAAAGCAGTGCAAATCATCAATCAAAATACCTTTTTATTAAGGCGATAAAACCCCTAAGCCTGCAAAAGTTGTGAAGGTACCCATGAGGATTACTTTCAAGAATAAAGGGAAGAGGTTTTTTTAAATTGTTTTTTTTTACAAGAAGTCAATCCACTCAAATGTGACCAGAGGTGCTGCATCAGTAACTCTACATGGATCGATTGTGTTCTTAGGCAGCTCCAATCATCTTTAGATGAACGACTATTATTCATGTCTTGTACATTTGGATTTGGTTTGGTTTTGAAATTGTGCCTGCAGACAGAAAGATAGAGATGACTGACAGGGATGAAATGTAAAAAAACCCCAAAAAACTAAAAAACTATTAGCTCCCATTGTCCAGCTGGAGGACATTTATCTAACCAAAGACAATTTTGCCTTTCCTTCCATCTTGTCCTCTCCCGGGCCAAATAAATCACGTCCAGGACTCCTCCAGGTTCTGCTCAGCTGAACTCTGCTGTTTCGCCGTTTGCCAAGAGGCCTCCTCTGAGATCATGCTGTCAGATAAGATCCAAGATACGGGTGAGGGTCTGTTCTCTAGTTCTGAGGCGCATCCAGCTGGAAAACCTCTGCTGTGCATCAATCAGTCCTAATATCACTGCTGTACAAACAAAGGTGAGGCGTCTCCCCAACGGTTCAGTCAGGAAACTTACAGAGAATGTTTTGATTCAAACTGATTTTTAAAATAGATTTGTGAGAAACAAAGAAACGTTAAATAATTTCTTACAGCTGTCATTTCAATACAGTTTTGTTTTTTTTGTTTGTTTTCTTTTGTCACTGAGAGAAGATAGTTACAACCAAGATGAAACAATTTTTTGTCATATCTTTCATCATACTGCTGGCGGCATAGCTGATCTGGCAGCTAATTTTCATCTCAAAGCCATCCTAGGAATCAGACGCTGATTAGACACAAAGATTAACAGAGACTCAAGAACAACAACGCATTCAAATCAAATCTGTCATCAAATATGACACTTTCATAAGACTAAACATACGATAGTTTACCTAACTGGTGGACAAGAGTCAGTGATGTTTTATAATCTCTTAAGCATTTATAGTCAAATGATCAGAAATTAACATAATGTTTAAAGTGTCTGTGTTGTTTATCTGCAGCAGTGTGTAATCTTATAATATGTCAGCTTCTTGCCCTCAAATCGTCTTTGTGACAATTTGCTTGACATTCATGACCTATTTTCAAGAAAACTCAAATCAAGTCTTTCTAAGCATTTGGATTTCTAGAGAGTTGAACATATGAAAAAGATGCTCATCATACATGCACACATTATCTCATACCCAATTTATAAACCAAACATTCATCCAAAAAAATACCCAGAGAGAAAGATTTCAGGCTGGGATTCAAACCCAGGACCTCCTTGCTGCAGGGTAACAGTTTCACCAGCTGTGCCACCATCCATCCATCCAGAGATGATGATGCCATGCACTCTAGTAATGCTCCCAAAGGGGTTTAGAAGAGTAAAAGTCTCACAGCATTATGGATCCTTCATTGCACTTAGCAGTAGTTATGAAGTGCATTTCCATGTTTTCATTGTTTGTTTCACACCAAACAACTGGAGTGTTGCCAAGTTGCTCAGAACCAACAATTACAGGTCAACTTAAGTCTCAATAGTGCTTTATGAATTCCCCAGGGCTATGTTTGTGATTGCGACACAGAAATGTTTTCTTAATGATGTGCCTCAGAACATCATTTGCCATGTAAATGGCTTCCAAGTTTGTTGTAGGAAGCTGTTAATCTCAAGGAGGCACGTTTTGTTGCACCCCCACTACCGTCATACTCAATTGGTAGCTTTTTCACAATCACATTATTTATCTCGCTAGTCCTACAAATCCCGGACTTCACCAGCCTAATCAAAAACAACAAGCTGTGTTTACAAAATGCTTCTCAATCCAAAACACCAAAAATAGGACTGATGCTAGCAACGCTAGAAAATTAGATCAACACATGGAACCTAACAGCTGACAAAGACATTTGTAAATGAATCAGATAAAGCATTTATAAATTCAGTGAAAGAAGTGGCACCGACCACAACCCCATGCAGCATATTGATTTAAACACTAAACACTCCTCCAGAATGAAGCCCGGCAGGGAAAATATGTCTAACAAATAACCTATAATTTCCTCAGTCCAATTGTTTTTCCATCTTCCCAGTGCAACCAACACTCTACATGAGCTTTCTGATCTTGGTAACTTAAATCTACATTTAGTGCTGACAAGTGAAAGTGACCAATTTTATTTTTGGAGAGCAGATTTTTCAATGACTGGCACTAGAAACTTGCTAGGTAATGAAATACAGCACAAAGGCAGATATTCTGTAATTGACTTATCACACACACACTGATATGGGAGAGAAAATTTGGGTTCGATGTACTGTCATTTCTTTGTTTTTAAGGTTTTTAGGCCCTTTATTCAACAGTACCTGGAGAGGAGGAAGGAGAGAGAAAGAGAAGACATGCAATAACTGACCCGAGACCACTGAACCAGGAACAACTGAGTCAAGAACAGCAGGCGCTATGTATGATGCAACTACTGTGTCCCTGAGCTACATGATGTCCCCTTATGCTGTTCATAATTGAAATGAGACAAGATTTATCAAACAATGCCACAAAGGACTCCAAATATAGACATGGCGGTGTTGAAACAGGCCAAATGGTCTATCCAAGCAGCAGCACCAGGACACAAAAAGCAAAAAGGCAATTCCTTTACCATATATAGTGTTAAAAAAAGTGGACCAGGTACTCAGCCTTGTGGTACACCTGTATTATTTTTCTATGACTTCCCACCACTTATGAAAATACAAGATATGATTAAAATCTAATGTATATATTTCTAACAAAAATACACTAAAATATATTTCACTCACTGGCAGTGAGGGATCAAGTACGAATCAACTCCTAGAAACATTAGTGGAGGGTGTGGGGACTCTCTAAATGTTCAAAACAAAAGATGGAATAGTCCACTGAGCAATGCAGTGATGCCCTTAAATTTCAAGACGGCAAACAAAACGCAAACCAAAAGAACGCAGAGAGCCTACAGGGAGACTGACTGCCTGGTGGCTTTATTGTATTGCTACGTTCAGCAGCTGAAAAGAAACAATGCCAGGAGCAGATTATATTAGTTTCTGCCTGCAAGTACATTGTCCAAAGGCCAAAATTAAATTTGTTTTAGTGTGCATTGTTGCAAACAAAGTCGCACCACAAAAGTGCATTGTTGCCGTTCATCCAACAAAAGCCAATTAGAGTTTGAAACTAATTCACAAAGATTAAAGCAAATCTGATTCAATCAAATCTGATGATAATTTATTCTTCATTAGAGATAATTGCAGCATTCAAATAACATGTTTCTGACAAAAGACTCCAGCAGCAGACTATGCAACAGCTCAACCAGCTGCATAAAGAGCTGTTCTCTCTTCAAAAAAAAAAAAAAAGCTGCTGTCATTTGAGACTCATTAAAAAAAAGCCCCAGTTAGAAGAAAACACAGTCGCTTCAAGACTCAAAGAGAATTTTATGATGCAAAGATGTTCGCATCTTTTTGTGCACAAGCTGTCTGACAAGAAGCGAAAAGCAAGCAGACGCTGGGTGTACCACAAGCAGGATGACTAGTAATTCCACAGGAACAGCAGAAGAAAATATTTGGTAAGTAAATGAAAAGAGGAAAATAAAGCAAAAGCATAATTCTTCAGTATGAAGACAGGAACTGAAATGGCTTAACACCTAGTCACTGCTTCTGTAGATAAACCGACACACTGAGCAGGCCGCTTTTGTAATCTCAAAGTACCAGTAAATGCAGTGAAGGGAGAAGTAGAATAGAGGAAGCAAGAGCTCCAGAGTGCATGCAGGCAGATTTAAACAGCAACTCATGCGACAAAGTGCATGAATTCAGCTGGAGGCATCTTAATGTAGCACCTTGTTACACAGCTTGGTAACCTGTTAGCACGTTCTTCCAAAGGTACAGATGTAACCCTAAAACCACAAGTACAGATTCGCATTTACATGTTGGGAGTTGAGCCAAGGCTGATATCCTGATTGAGCAACAGAGAGCGAACAGGTGCAGCTTCAGCGAGTCAAACAGCAGAGATTGTTTGGAGAGGTTTTTCATGCAGCACTGATTTCTACAAAAAAACAACAAAAAGCAAAGGTTTGGCCTAAACACTTGAAAAGCAATGCTGGTGCTTAATCCGAAGAGCAAAAAGATCAACAATTGGAGGTTTTTATAAATGCAACCCACATTTGCTGAATTGAAATTACATTCATATCCATCTACAATGTGATTCTTGAGTCAACTTAGACCTTTAAATGAAGGTCTGAGATGGACAGTACCAAAAAAAACAGAAAGAAAAAAACAAGGAAAATATGACTGTTGATACCTAATTTAGTCAGTGTGAGAAAATGCGAGAGCATTTACTGTAAGAGAGAAGCATGACCATCATAAGTCATCACTTCAAAGTGAAACTCAAACTAAATGGTCATTTCTCAGTCTGACCAAATAGAAAATTGACTGACTTGAATCAAATCTTACCTATGGTCTGGTTCCAAAAACTCCCAAGACATTTTTTCTTTGTACAACTCTCACAAGTATGGCGAGCAACTTCCTTGATTTTGTTATGCCTTCATAAAATTAACAACAAACTGCTCTCAGAAGAATCCTCATTTATAAATGGTAGATGATAAATAAAGCTGTCCTGTGAAAACCTGAGAGGTTTTGAAAGGGAACATTAGTGAACAAACAGCATAGTAATTAGGTTACAAAACCATATCTTTTGACCATATCACATAGCACTGTTCAATTAATTCCCTATAAATGGAAAGAGTATAATATAAATGGCAGACAGAAGACAGAGGTCTGTCTTGTAGTTTGTCACAAGACATGTAGGAGACAAAGCAAAGGTAGAAGAAGGTTCTCTGCTCATCATGAGTTCAAAAATGAGCTTTTTGACCTACAGACAAAATTCTGAATGTGGCTGGAAAACAAACTCTACCAATAAACGTGACAACACGAATCATGGTGGCGGCAGGGATTTGCTTCTTTTGCCGGGACTGGTAAGCTGATCAGAAGAAGGATGGAGAAAACATGGGGCTATAATGGCAGAAACCTGCTGAGAGACTCGAGAATGACTCACCTTTCAGCAGCAGATTGACACCAAAGGTACAAATAACAGGTCATTCAGAACACAGCAGGTTGTACCAGTCAGGGTCCGGCCTCAATCCAATGGAGAATAAAGGGCAACAAAATTGTCAAACTACCAATCCAAGATGATTTTTCTGATTTTGCTTCTCTAAAGATGAATTGGTAAAAATCTCCAGATGCGTAAAACTGATACAGGCAAACTTACAAGACTTGCAGCGGTACAATTGTAGAACATAATTATGCATAACATTGTGTTGGTTTATCAGATAAAATAATACATTTTAGTATGAATACCTTTTTAAGTTCAATTAAAGTTGAAGATGGCAGAATTTCCCTCGTTTTATTAAATTATGAAGGGTTATCGAATCTGCAGTTCCACTTGAATGTACTTTTGTTAAAAATAAAAAGAATTGTTTATTATTCTACACACCTCTATCCTAACGAGAGCCTTCTCAAGCATTTCAAATCTCAAAATAACTTGCTGAATAACTTTAACCTTGCAAAAATCCAAAATCTTTCTTCCTGGTATTTTCACATCTTTTGTTCTTTCAGTTCGTGTTCATGAATTTGAATTATTACTATTTATTTATTTATTTTCTCCAGGGAACACGCCGTTACAGTAAGTCAAGGAGGTTATTTCAAATTTCACTGAAAAGCAACGAGGCGTTCATTTGGTGCCTTCCTGTTTGATTCCTTGAAAAACTTGCACAACATTTGCTGCTGGAAAAAAAAAAAAAAAAAAAAAAAACCAGCCAAACAGGATGAAGTTAACCAAAGATTAAAAGTTAATAAATAAGCAGGAATGTTTGCTGCATATGTAAACACTTTGATAGATTCAAAACCGCCACTGTCTTTCTTTTTGATTAACATTCAAGTGAAAAAAAAAAAGGGGCTCTGCTTTGGCGTAGGAATGAGGAAATGAAACAACAAAGTCACCACTGAAGTAGAAACCAAAACCCATTTTCACTCTTAAAAATTGTTTTGACATCAGCAGCAAGAGCTAAGTGTGTCTGTCCTCATGGCTGGTGTTTGTCTTCTCCCTGCCGCAAGTCACAATCCAATTCTTTGAAGGAGTTACGGACCGGTGGGCAGCTGGTGCCCACTGCACCGCTTCACGAAGAAGCACAAAACAAAAGTGAACCAATGTGTGTGTGGGCGTGTGCGTTGGTGTGTGTGTGTGTGTGCTGAATGTCAGGAAACCAGGCACCGAGACAGTCTGAGAGGCCGGTACTCAATTCAGTAGCAAAACACAGCTGAGTCATCGTGTCACAATCGGAGAAGTGGCTAGTTAGTCTAATGGAGAAGGGTGCAGACAAATCAGAACGCTGATTAGAAGAGAAGGTAAACATTAGTTGTAATGGAACGATCCTTTGCTAAAGAAAAAAAAAAAAAAAAGAAAAAGAAATGGTTCCTGTGGCCTGGGGTCAAAAACTGGCCTCGTTATTGAATTTTCCTGTGATTCTGTTTGAGGACACCCTTCCTGCACATTATTTTTCTCTGACGACTGAACACTGTTGAACACTGCAAGCAAGAGTACTTAAATGCTTTGAGTACTTTAAGTACTTACTCACTACAACAGAGAGTAAGGCTTGATCTTTAATTAACACTAATAAAAAATACTTTAACCTCAGGTTTTTAGTTTTCAGTTCATGAAATAACAGCTGACATGTTATTTTGTTTATCCCTTATTTTTTTAAGCAGGTATTACTAACAAATGAAGTCGAACTGTAATATTTGTTAAAATACTGTTCTTTTTAAAGCAACTACATATTTACAGTATGGTAAAGTCACATGATTGTCTGCTGTCAGACAATTGTTTTGGACTTCTCTTTGGATTTCACATCTAACCGTTTAGAGAATGTAATTTTTAACTCCATTTAGAAGTGAGCTATGCAGTTTTAGGACAAGCTTTTGCATCTAATGAAAAACATTCAGAGGAATAGAACATCAGAGTCGTTTCCTGAGGTCATCTGTTGTTTCAGGTCAACATAACAGGCATTTACTCTCAAATGACCCCGCTGAGGTTAACAACACTACCAACTCTCTTTGCCAGAGGCTTTTTCCACAGCTTTTATGCTGTTTGAAATATATTTTCTTTAATTCAATCCAAACTCTAACACTTACTTGTATCTTCAGAATAAAATCTAGATACTCCATGCAATTAGTGTGCTACACACACATTTCTATGTGAGGAATATCTGATTTGTGGGAATATTTGATTGGTCAAACACAATTGGTCACTTTTAATTCAACAATAACTACTGAAGGCTTATGTTGTTTTTCCTGCGCTGACCGATTCTGTATGCATTTCTCCTCCAAATAAGTTTATTTGTGCAGTAAACCTGCAGGATAACAAACAACAAATTATAATCACAATTGTTTTGCAATTTCACAAACGCCATGAAAACATTGAATTTATTGTCCTGCTGAAAATTATACTTGCAAAGCAGAAAATGGCTAAACAATTTTAAGAATAATTGATTTTTTGATGACTACATGGTTTCTAATGATTGTTTTCGGCTGACATTAAAACTGAAGAATTGAATTAATTACAGAAACCCAATTTGGGGGCTAGGAGAGGACATAGGAAAAAATTTACAACTAATTTATAACTTTTCACTTTGACCATCAGACATGAAGCAAAGTCAAAATATTAGCTTAAACCTTGTGATTTTTTCTTCTTACATGACTGAATGTTTTTTTTAAGATTAGACTGTCCTTTTATCAACTTTGCAGTGCTTTTAATTAAAGAGGTAGTCTTGATGGGTCGTATTCCAAGTAAGGTCTGATTTCTCTAGCTTTATTGAGACAAGTTTATACAAGGCCTGATGGTAGAAAGTAAAAAGCTTGCAGCAAGCCCAATGAAAATATAATACAATGATGTAATCAATAAGTTATCAAGATAACTAAATATGCATCCACAATTGAAGTGATTTATGTTGTACAGCACTTTGTGACTGTCTGTGAAAAGTGCTTTGTGAACTTTACTGACAATCAGAAGGACTTTCTCAGATATGATCTGAGAAATATTTCTCATCTTATAATGAAGTGATCAGAAGTATAAGAGTCCAACGTATAACAAAGCCGTAAATATCTACACGAGAAAAGATTTCCAGCAGACCAGCAGGCACAGGTGATAAAACAGAACCACATAAAATAAAATAAAAACAGTCAGAAATGCTTTGACTGCTGAGTGGCAAGTCGGCTGCATAACATGAAACATGAAAAGGTTTTCACAAATCTAATAAGCCATATTTCGAAAGCAATTTATAAAGGCTAGAGCAGAATGAATTTAAATAACTAATAATAACCAAAACAGACTAAGAATTTAATTAATCAAAGAAATGCAGTTTTGTTCATAAGCAGAGCGGGGATTGAAGGTCTATTTTTGCCACTGCAAGTGTTTCATTCTGCTTGGAATGTGTTGTGATGACAATTAAGTGATGAATGTACACAATTTTAAATTACAGGCAGCAAAAGCAGCCACTGGCTCTGCAAACACCAGCAGCAATAGTTATAAGCTTGAGAAGCCATTAGTAAT
Organism: Gambusia affinis; assembly: GCF_019740435.1. Lineage (NCBI taxonomy): Eukaryota > Metazoa > Chordata > Actinopteri > Cyprinodontiformes > Poeciliidae > Gambusia > Gambusia affinis. The sequence continues at coordinate 14,163,320 of NC_057880.1, forward strand.
AAAAACTCATTTGAAATTCATAATGAAATGACAGTGAGTGCCTCGTTTGGCTGTCGGGATTTTCTTCTTCAATTGAAGTTGATTATACATGCACTGTATACAAACAGATAAGTAAAATGCACATGAATGAGTACCGTAATAATTTTACAGAGGAAGTTAAAACAAAATGTTATATGTGACCTTGTTTTTGGAAAACCCAGTTTTCCCTATTTTTTTTTAAGCACAAACAAACAAGATGACAAATTGAAAAGAAATAAAATAATAAAACCATGAATATTAAATGTAGAAATCATGAATTAATCAACCAAAAACCCAATTCAATTTCCCTATGAAATCAAGAAAGCATTAAAAGGCTTAAAAGCTGTTTTGGTAATAAGTCCTTTTATCTTACTTAAAAAGAATAACAGTTCTAAATACGAGTGATGACATTTCATCTGAATCTACAAAAATCAAAAAGTATTAATATATTTTAGCTATTGGGTTTTATTATTTAACCCCATTTATGACTAACAAAATTGTGGAGGAAAAAAATTATTTTGTGTCAAAACATCTTGCAGGTAGCCCACATCTTTGTGCATCTGTTGGGGTGGGCACATGTTCGTCTTGAACCTACATGTTGTCCATCAGTTTACTTTGTATATCTGCTGGCTTGGCGCTCTTTCTGTAAGCTAAGTGTGACTATGAGGTGAAGCTAGCTAAAAGTGAACAATTGGCCTTTTAACCCCCCACATTCCTAAGAGGGGTCAGGTGCTTTTAACGCGTGTGTGCTTCAGGCAGGTCACCAGTGTGTTTTTTTTATTGTTTTTTTTTTTTTTTTTTGTGGTTTTGCTAACAGAAGAACTAACGTGCCACCCAGCTGACTGACCGTGACATCTGCCACACTCTTCCTGAGCGTCGTGAAGACTGCGGGAGGGTTCAACAATTAAATCTACTCCAAACCTTGCTAAAAAAGAGTAGAAATTAAGCTCATGTGGCCTGTTTGTGTTTTAGATTTGTGTGGTTTTGTGCCACACGCACATGATGCGTGTTGGAGATATGGCTGCACTCGTGTGGGTCAGGTGCAGACAGTTATAGTTTTGCGCGTATCCTCCGATAATACGCACAAAATTATGATGTAATTAGGAGTGCAGGCACTCCTAATTACATCATAAACATGAATTGTGATGCCTGGCTTTATGCAGTGGGAGAGAGGGTGAGAACAGACATGGTGAGCGCCTTGTGCTTGGCTACTTCTTGCTTGTTGCTCTTTGGTCAGTGTTGGTTAGCTGGTCCTGACTACAACACTAGTGAATACAGCTATAAGGAGCGACAAAACTGAACACAGTGGAAACTTTGTAACAAAAAAAGAAAATAAAATTAATACACAACACTGTTATTTTATTATAATGGAATGCTTTACTAGAAATATATTGGTTCCAGGCAGTTGTGCAGATACTTTTGTAATATTCTGCAATAAAAAAATAAATAAAAAAATGAAACACTTGAAATGCCTGTAACTCCAGCAAAAACAGAGCATTAAAAATAAGTTTCGCTTTGAGATTCAGTAACCGGCACTTGTCAGCAATGCAACACCTGTTGACCCTACAGTGACTTTCTCTTTACAATGTGCTGATTACTCTTGACTGAACGCCATAACATTTTAGGCTACAGGCTTCCATATTCAATTTAATAGATCGATTATTTAGTTAGTGTCAATCTGACTGGAGCCCTACGGTCGGGGCTGTGTCGATAAGGGAGGTCGTTCCCTGGCTGCAATCAGATTTTAACCATCACAAGACTTGTGTCCTCAGAACCACTGACACACAGAGAAGAGAGGAATGTTGCAGGTGGTCCTTCCTGTACCAGACCGGCAGCTCAGATGACATCGGGCTTTCCAAGCACCTTGTGACATTCAAACAACTAAGATTCCAAGTTCACGTTCCGCAAATAGTAAAAATGTCAACAACGCTTCCCTTATGACATGCCACAAAGCAGGAAGAGAAGTTTGCAATTAAAGAAATTCCCAGCTTAGTAAGCTCCTCACGTGCAGTTTGGACTTTGGATTCTGTAATGCCTGGGGGGAAAAAAAAAAAAAAAAAAAGCTGAATAATAAACCTTTTGTTCTCCTCTATGTCTCTCATAGGTTTACTTCAAAACTTCCACAATAGCAGATCTGAATAAAACTTTATAAAAAGAACTAGGAATTTTATTATGAATAAAAAGTTTTGTAGTTCTTAGTTTAAGAGTGTTTATTTAGATGTTTTCACACATGGCTTGCACCTTATCGACAGTAACAAGACACCCTAATTAAGCAACTATTGTTCCTCTTTAGTACTTCACAGGAGGCTGGTGTTGCAGAAGCAGTTGGGTTGATGCTGCCTCACATTTCTGCCATGTCTGCTCAGAGGCATCTTCTGTCCCTCCTTCTGCCTCTGCTCTTTAACATACATTGTCAAAATGTACCATGTCTTCTTTAACTTTTCATCATTGTTTCAGGTCTGCTGTGAAGAAATTGTGATTGTCTTTTTGTTTTTCTTTACAGCAATTTTTTTTAAAGGGTCCCCCCCACACCAGCAAATATTCTCCAACCAGCCATTGTACACGTCAGTAAAAGTACCAATGAAAGAGTAATTGAAATGCAATTTCATTTTTTAACCAAAGCATATCTCAAATGTCTAATGTCCGACTTACTGTTTGCTGTGTAATCTAAGAACAACAATATCCTTAAAAGAATCCTTAGACACAAACACAGAGAGCACATAAAGCACCTCGCAACCATACATTCACATTTTGTCATGAAACAACAATAAATTTCAATGTATTTTATTGCTGCATGACAAATAAATACAAAGCAATGTTCAACTATAAGCAGGATTGGATCTATAATTTTTTTTTTTTTTTTTTTTTTTTACAGTGAAATAATATGAGGATATTTTCCTATCAACTCTGACCATCTTCCTCATCTGACCTGAAATACGTCATTCCCATCAAGAAGTTGCATGGCGAGTCCACTACACAAAGCATTTTGCATGTTGGCTACAATGTTTAATTTGGTTGAATCTGACAAAAACATCAACATGTGGGTTGTGCCTTCTGCCATGGTTTGTGGTCAACTGCTTTTTTCTTGCCACTCTTCCCAGAGTGGCAAAATAAAATAAAAATAAAAATCACAGGAAAATAGACATTTGGAGTATTTGTTGCTTGGGGATGCATCCAAAAATCTGAAAAAATATCAGAACAAATTTGTGCAAAGTCAACAGATTTTCCTTTCTTTGCTTTGGATCTCTACAGCTCTTTCAGAGTTACTATAGGCCTCCTGGCTAAGGGTGCACAGTTTATCCTCATCGCAGTATGATTGAGCGCAATACTGACATTGCAAAGGACCGTTTCAAAAGTAACAATTGTACTCCAACCACACAATTTACATACCAACAAAAATATTCAACTTGTTGGATGACATCTGTCTGTGGTCAACAATATCCACATCTGACACAGATTACAGCTAAAGGTCACAGAGAGTGTCAGACACAGAGAAAAACAGTGAAAAACAGTGATAGGCATTTATGATAGGCATTTACCAATAATAGTGCTAGTTCATGATTTTCTAAAATCATATTCCCAAACTCTTGGCTGTGTTCCTGACAAATAGTCTAAAAGAACGGCATTAGATTTCTTATTTGTATAGATAAAAACATTTTGTGCTACTTTGTTCGGGCCTGTCACATAAAATACCAGTAAGAAACACTGAAATTCACAGCTAAGGAGACAAATCTCTTTTAAAGGAAAAGCTTAATAAACGAATGCCATTATATACCACTGGGTACCTCTGTGCCCTCTTCCTGGCCCACTGTTATCAACAAACACATACCTTGGGTGAGCATGGAAGCGCTAATGACAACATCAATGTTGCACTTCCATTGCAGCAGTGCCACTCCGTGATTTTTTTTCAGCTGAGCCAGCACCTGTCCTCAACTGATGTATGGTAGCAGTTCAACATCCCTTCACTTTTATCACACACTTTACAATTTTATTGCAACTAAGCAACGTGCAAATACCTGCAACAGCGTGCACACACTGCAAGTCGGAACGCAAAAAGCTACTTAAGCTCCTCTACAATTTATCGACGAAAACATTGACCTTTCATCACATTACTTATGTTTTTAACTGAATCCATTAGCGTTACTCTGAAGTTTAATTTGCAGGACTTTTGGCATCATCCATTGGAGATTAGGACTCATTAGATTGGATCGATGCTCTCATTCCTTACCCGGCTAGGAGGAGACACGGGAGAACAGCAGACCAGAAGATAGGAGCGCTCTGGCTGCTTTTTTGTGTCATTATGTTACAGCCAATCAAGACACTGATGCTACGAGACGAGCAGGAGACAAGGCCCTACCATTATGGGATCAGATGGCAGACTTTGTGTTAAACAGGTCCACCAAGTCTGCATAACAAGTAGTACAATTTTGATTAATTTATAGAGTACCTTAAACTAGTCTTTGTAAAAAGAAAATACACCCCATGACAGATTTGGGATTTTGAGAACTAAATTATCTGGTCTTTACCAGGTACAAACGTCTGACTTGAAGTGTGCAAAACCACACACGTGGATTTCTTGCATGCATCATTGGGTTTCTTGTATTTTACTTATTTTTACTCTACAAAAAATTAAGGGGGTATATTTTTTTCTTCTTTAAACCATGACTGTAGCTTGTCCAAACAAATCAAGGAAAACAGGGTGCCCAGCATTAAAAGACTAGCAGAGGAGAAAAACTGGTTCTTATCCCAACTACTGGCTAAGACCCAGGAATCCAGGAAAAGCTACATCCAGGAAACACACACACAAAGCAGAATGAGATATGCAAGAAAACTGACTTTTGTTGGCTCCATCAATTTCCTGTTGCCTTGGAGAATCTAGTCAATATTATTTTACAAGTGAACAAGCAGAGAGCGAGGCGACAGGGGTTTAGAGCAGCTTAACACACTGCGAAACTGCAGGTGGGCTTCTGAAACTTCACAATCTTAATTATAGAAGTGCAAACAAAATAAGAAAAAAAAATATATTCTTGATGGGTAATGGTTTTTATCATTACGATTGATTGGCTATGTGGTGAAATTACCTGCAACATTATTACACCTTTCATCCAAGTGAATTTGAAGCAGAGGAGAAAAATGATGTGTGAGTGTGTTCTGATATGGTGGATTTAACTTAAAGCAGTTAATACTAATGTGTTAATTTACTTGAAAGAACATCATGGAAAAAGACCAAGAAATAATAATAAGCTCTGCTCCGTCTTTGTCAGTTTCGGAAAAAACGATATACTCTGACTCCTTTGTCGTTTCAAAAAAATTAAATAGAAAAAAAAAAGAAAAGAAAAGCACCAAAAGAAAATTAGTGATGAGTAAAAAAAAAAACAAACAAAAAAACAAAACAAACCATGGGATCCTTCAAACCAGCTGCCCAAAACTCAATAAAAGCTTCAGAGTAAAAACTAGAGCAGACTATAGAACAATTTTGAAATTACTTTCCTCACAAGCCTTACTTGAACACAAACACGACAAGTTTATTTTCCAGCTGAAAATGACACAGTCCATTATGACTGCAGATTCCTTCCTTGCGGTTTGAAAAGCTCAACAGCAACACCCACCTTTCCCTCCTGCCTAGAATCTTAACTACGGCTTTATGTTCGCTTTTTCTCTCTGCAGCTGGTTTATCACAGCAACTGATGACTTCAGAGACTTTCGACGGCTCACATCGTCTTGAGATAGACCACACCACATCACGGCGATGACCGCAACAGGTGAAATCTCATTATCACCATTGCAGTAAAGACAAAGCAACAGGGTAAGAAAAAAAAAAGAAAAAGTTAGGAACCGGGAGAAGAATATATCAATGTGCATTATTTAGTCCTAATAAAAGATTTTCTTGATGGCTCCTTTAAAAAGATTTTCTGCTTCTGCACTATTTTCCCCATTTTGTCATGTTACAAACACAACCATCCATTTGATTTACATGACAAGTAATCCAAACTTATTACAGATCAAAATCTGAAAAGTGTGGCATCCATTTATCCCCCCCCGTACTCAGACACACCTAAATAAAATCCAGTGCAACCTACTACCTTTAGTTGTAACGAGAATAGTAAAAAGAGTCAACTCATGGGTAATTTAACTTCAGAAATAAAGAGGAAGCGTCAGTTTTTTTTATATCCATAAACAAAAGGAAAGGGAGAAGAAAAAAAGACATACCAGAGGTAAAATTTTATTTCTTCTTGTGCAAAACTGGTAGAGGCATCCTCCAAAGCTGGTTCCTCATTTGGGCTGAACAAAAACTTAACATCCTTATGTGAATTTTTATAAACAATGCATCCAATTCTTCCAACTTTACAAAGACACACTACTTTGTGTTGCTCTCTCTCAAAAACAACAACAAAAAAAACAACAACATATCTGTAGCTGTAACAGGACAAACTCTGAAATATTTAAAGGTAGCAAATGATATTGTAAGGCTCTGTCACTGCAACCTGTAATGCTTAGCTTCTGGGAAATAAAACTAGTATCATGCAAGACAAGAAGGTATCTTGATGGATCATCTTTTCAACAGAAAAATCTTACAGCCTTTATGTTTAGTTGCTGTAATCACGTTGAGTATCCGCACATTTAAAGATGACAAAGAAAAACAAAAGTTACTCATAAATGTGACACCACAATCCCCTTTTTTGAGAAAAAATGCCTTTCTAATTATGTTTGTCGCAGAAAAAAAGGCTTCAGGCTCAAACGGCAGAAAAAGGAAACCGCCTATTGCTTATGCTGAAACAGCCTTTTCATGTCAAAATCGTGAGTGTTTATGAAAAAGCAACCGATCTTTATTTTGTGCACCAAACGAGGTGGCAGGATTATAAATAAAAGAAAAAAAAAAGAAGCTTTTTCTCATCCTTGAGTAAATTCATGCACACAACAGGATGTACTGCAACAAGCACTCAGTATTTTATACCACTGGCAGAGGCGTCACTGAAGGCTACAGTGATGTAACACAAACACAGTCAGCCACAGCTAGTTCTCCCTCTTCGCCAAGCCCGGCATCACAGCACAGACTGTATTTTAGGAATCGGTTTCTGGCTGCAGGCCACGGTATGCCACTTTTGATAGAAGAAAAAAAGGAAAAAAGGTTTGCACCACCAGCAGCAAAGTGAATGCATGCAATAGTAATGTACAAAAAAGGAAGTGAGAGCACATAGCCTTACAGTACAACAGTGCTTCAAAATTACTTAATGCAACATGAATATGCAGTACAGAGAACTGAAGGAACAGGCCGATGGCAGATTATTACAGATCCACCAATTATTACAGATCCACCAATCAACCAGATACTGAAAAGGATAGCTAATTTGATCAAATCCATCACTTTTTGATCTAAATAAAATTCAAACCTAGGTTGATTTTCTGTTGGATTCGCTGCATCTCCTAAACTGATTCTGCAACCGATAGAAAGAGAGGGAGAGAGAACAGGAACAAGAAGCAACCTTAAATTAAAGCCAGCACTAGTTCCCATTTATGCACCACTCACGAAAGTCAAATTGTATCCAATTTCCTGTTATTGTTCCGCTACTGGACTCAAGCAGAGAGGGGGAAAAAAACAAAAAAACAAAAAAGAAAAACTGGAATCCCAGCTCATAGCCTTTTGTTTTCAATGGCTGCATTATGTAGCAACAGTGTTGCTATGCAGGGCGCTCCTCAAGCTTTATTATGGTTCATAATGAGACAACAATGGGGTGGCGAGTGCGCCTCATTAGATATTTAACTAATTATTTTTACTAAAAGGGGGAAACAGTCCATGTCAATAACAAGTACACTGAGATCCTCAGCTTAGACCAGCCGTGTCTCTGTAATGTAATACATTTCCACAGAAACGCACCCTATGACAGTATTGACTCCAAACACATAGACAGCAGGCTGCTTAACAATGCCACCACATACCATGTCGAAATCTCGATGATCTCGAGTGGTTATAGAAAGCAAGAAAAAAGAAGGGGGGAAAAAAACATGTCTTTGTGCCGTGTCTCAACCACCGCAGGCTTAATGAACAAACTCCGCTCGTAAATTCATTAGGGACAGACATGCGAACTGACACAAAGAGCGACGCTGCTGCAGAGCGGTCCAGTTAAATTGAATTTTCCTACCTTAATGACAACAGGCTGCGGAGACCGACTGTCTGTGCGCCCTTAACAAGCTGTGATACACTCATCACATCCCCGAACCGCGCGGACCACCGACAGACAGACAGACGGAGCTCAGCTCAGCTCAGCCGCCTCCGGGTGGATTTAATCAAGTTCAGAGGCGCAGCGGACACGCAGTCACTGGACAAAGCCTCAGTTCATATTCAAAACCATAAAACACACACACACAAACACAAAGAGACTCACCGATGTGTTGGGCTACTGAGCGACGACTATTTGTTTATTTCATCGTCCCCGCCGAGCAGCTGTGTGAGGTGGTGCGTAACTGACTTCCGCGTTGAAGATGGGGTGGAAGAGGGACGGAGAAAACATCCGCAAGTAAATCAGCAATAGGAATACTTAAAGGGCAGGCGGCGCACGAGGGCGCACCGCACCGGTGAGTGTGTGTGTTCAGGGGGGGGGGGGATGAAGCTCAGGGTGATGATGAGGCAGATTAGGATGCTCAAACAAGACGGATGCAGTGATAGATAAAATAAATGCACACTGGAAATAATCAGTTTTTATATCTAGAGGACATTTGTTGACCCCACTTTCCAAAACTATATAAATAAAACGAAATGAAACCAAAAAATATTTTCAATTCCTTAGTTTGTTTGAAAGGTATTTTATGTTCAGGATGTTGTTGGTGGTGCAATGGGCGGAATGTATTTCCAGCAGCAGTCAATCACGCAACAAATCTGAAGAAGCCTCTGACTAAAGACTGTTACCACATTAAAGTTTCCTGATTTTCATGTCACTAGCATGAGCTCACAAAAAACATTTTCCCATCCAGAGTCTAAGACCTTGGATAGGAGTATTTGGTCTGTTCATCTATGCTTACTCTGTAGTCAAAAAAGTTCCCCTTTAATGTGTTTTGTTGCATTTTAAATTTAAAATGAAGATTAAATCAAATCTTTACAATAATTCAGTATTTTATCCTGACACAGCAAGCGGGGGTGAGAAACGGTGGAAAAGAACAACTTCTCTGTCCCTGCCAAAGAAAGGCATTCCCAAAGCATGATGCTGCCACCACTATGTATCACATGCGACATTTTTGGGGGATTGTTTTTAATAAAACCATACATGATTTTCTTTGCATTTAAGTTCCTATTTGTGGGATGGAAAAACCATGAGAGAAAGAAAACAGTCAATTACTTTCTTTAAGCTAAATCCTGAGCTTTACAATATTATGACTGAGAAAGAGATCAGTAGCAGACCTACTTTACCGCCAGTCAAAATCAATTTGCTCAGAGGACAGCAGACCAAAAAAAAAAAGAAGAAAGAAAAAAAATCCACAACGAGCTGTTTAATTTCAGATCGTTTGATGAGCTATTATACAGTACACTCAGTAACTCAGACCATGAATGGCCCGCTGTTCATTGTGCGACTTTTCCTAGCTCAAGTGAATCACCGCATGTCCTGCAACTCCACACCAAGAAAGCCCCCCGCTCAGACAGAGGCTCACGTCTCCTCTGTTGACTCAGAGCCGCGGCTCTGTCTCTGTGAAGCCTGTCATTGTGTTGGGGCTTATTACTGATGCGCTGGCTGCTGCGCGGTCCCTGGGGGTCGCACAACGGAGCCTCTGTGCTCTGGCCGGACAAAGTGGGCTCCTCAGGAGTGAGTCCACGAAATTGTCATGCATGTGTCTCTGCGCCCGAGAGATACAGCAGGCTGTCACTCTCTGAAGCCACAGAGGATCAGGGCTCATGTGTTAAATGTGAGAGAGGCACGCAAGGGACGAGCAGCTGTTCCCTGTGATACTAAATCAGCCTTTTGCGACATTCAGCCGACAGAAAAGCGGTTTCTCCGGGCGGAAACAAGCTCTTCTCACAGGCAAATGCAACAGTAACGCCCCTCCTAACCCATAAGCTTTACAAATTTGTTATGTATCATGACTGAGAATGATTAAACGGGGCCGTGTGTTTATCTGGAAGGAGTGGACGGTGTGAGAGCAAGAATCTAACATGCCAAGTCCAGCAAAAGCAACAGGCCTCACCGGAGAGAACAAGCAAATTAAGGGTCCACGGTGGAGAAGGAGATGAGTTCATTCCAAGAGGTCACCAGGTTTGTCAGGATATAAAGGTTAAAGCCGAGGCTGGAGACGTTATGTGACTGGAACCCTTCTGATGTGCCACGTGTGGGTATTTCCTGCTTTCTGACTGCAGGGTGGACTGGTAACGCTGACCACTTGTTTCTCACTCTAACATCCATACAGTACCATGTTGTTGTTGTTGTTGTTTTTTTTTCAAAGTGTTTAAATTTATTGGAGATAGAAGCAAAAGTTAAAGCAGAAATAAAGGCTTCTTATTTTGTCAGATTCTTAAATAATTACTTTAGTCTGTGAAGTGTGTTGGTTTACGCCTAAAGCCATTCTTCATTTTGCCAACACCAACAAAACTTCAGTGAAGAATTTTAAGGCTCTTTTTGGTGTACTAGATTAGTATTTTATATACTGTGCAAAAAGTACTAAAACACACTTTTTGCTGTTGCCACCACAAATTACAGGGTGTTCAGAATTGCGGTTTTCTGGCCGATCGCCGATTCCCGATCTTTAAAAAAACTGACCTGTCGATTTCGGCAGAGACAAATTTCTTTTGTCTGAAATGTCGCCATACATAGCAAGAAAGTCGCTGAGAAATGTGCAGACATGGCCTGGCATCATCATCATCAAACTTCTCTCACAGGAGAGCAGTGACGGACAGTGGGTAATTTTTAGATCTTTGCTGAGGTTAATAAGATTGGGGGATAAGATCGGCTTCACATCTACGGTAAGTTTCAGTTGATCACAGATCTCCCAAAATTAAGAAATCGTCTGGTTGATAAATTGGTGCACCCCTGCTTAAGAAATTAACCAGGTCATTAATCTGATTTAGTTCAAGTACATCACGTTAAGCAATGTCAGTCGACTCATTCATCATGTTGATTGGAGCTCCTCTAATCTCACTGAGTTTATCAGCTCACATACCAGTATCTACATTCAAGCATCAATTTTCTCTACTGTACAATCTCAATATTATTTTTGCATGACAAGTATAACTACATTTACAAAAACCCCTTTGTAAATGGGTGAGAAAGATGGATGAGAAAGACATTGGTCTGGTCAATTGACCAAAATACATTTCTTTGACAATACATACAAAATGCTCTGTGAGTGAGAAAACTAACAACCTAGGCACAACATACCTACTATGAAAAATAGTGGTGGCAGCATCATGCTGTGGGAATGCTTTTTTTAAAATCATAAACAAGGAAGCTGGTCAGACTTTATGAGAAGATGGAGTTAAATGCATGGAAACCCTAGAAACAACGGAGGCTGTAAAAAACTTCAGATGTTTTTACAAGATTTCTTCGGTTTCTTGTCCAGACCGACAATATGAATATGTCAAGTTTCATTGAGGCATATTTCAAGGGAATTTCAGCTGTAATTGAAGAGAAAGGTAATTTAACAAAGAGGTGGATTGAATAGATGTATGTACATTACATTACAATTATGAAAGATGAAAAGGAAAATAATCTTGTTTTCTGTAGTTAAAGTCATACATTTTTTTCTGTTGGTCTAGTTATTAAATGGGAAATCACTAACCCTGCTGCTTAAGAACCTGATGAATCATGTTTGTTTCTGAAAATTAGCCACTACACCCATCGCAGAGTGAGACGTCTTTTACTTGAAAGCGGTGTTTAGAAAACCGACCACCGTTTTCAGTCTGTGCAAAAATGTAGCGATGCTGCACATGGCCGAGCTGCAAAAGACCGGCTAGGAAAATCGCAGAGCAGATGACAGACATTTGACTAGTCTGTTTTTGTGCAATGCGGAGAGTGGGAAACCAAATCAAAAACTCGGACCAAGCTGCCATGTATCCTGATCGCTCCCTGTGACACAGGAACAAAAAACAACCCTCTCATGACAGTGACGCTCCTGACATGCTGCATATTTCCCACATGTTGCCAGTTGTGTTGGCATTCTAATGTTTACCGAGTCATCTTCACCCCAACCCGAATCATACGTAGACGGCTTTATTTGTGGAGATTGTAAATCATAAATGAACTTCATAGAATCTGAGTGAGTCATTTGCACTTGCGTGTTTTTCTTAAGATGCAAAATGAATTTTCATACATTCAGCATGACTGGAAAGAAACTCCCCAGAGTTTAAAATAGATTTACTTTAACCACTCAGCTGAGGTTGAATTCCTTTGAATAAGAAAAAGGTGCCCTTTGCCATGTTAAGATGCATTTATTATCGAAGAGAAAACAAGCAGAGTCCCAGGCAGATCTGCACGGTCCAATTACAGTGGATCAAAGCCAGACAACATGGAGGAGGAAAGTGGGGATAAAAACACTGAGACGCATCTCCGGTCAGGGTTTGTCTGATGCACAGGAACTGCATCCAGAGAATAATAAGACGTGTTTTTTTTTTTATTATTTGCAAAAGGGTGTTCAAAGTGGTTTCATATTCACTGACGGGTTGGATGTATGCAGTTTTCTCTTTGTATGCAGAGGTATGGGCATTCATCTGCCCTCCTGGCAATATAAATTGAAAGATGTTTTTATAAATGTAAACAACACTTCTAAGAGTTCCACATTATTCTACAAGAGCCAAATTTAAAGGAGTCTGACTGTGTTAGGAAAAAAAAAAAAAAGTCTTCAAGTCTGAAACAGACACTTTACTAAAGAGGCCAAAACATTTACTGGTTGACACACTTCTTGCTGATTACCATAAATTAGATGGAGTTAGTAAGAAGATCATAAGCTTCCCATCATTAAGTGGTGACCCGGCATTAACGAGGACGACGTCCTCTGGTTTAAATTGGCAAAGTGGGAGTTTCAGTGTTTAATAGGTTTATTGGTATGCTGAGCTTGTTGCTAAGAAACTAGTCAAGGGTCCAAGCCTAAAAAGGGGTCTAAATGTGGAAAGATTGGCTGACACCAAGCAGAAACCATTTCTCATCCTAACTGTTAATAGAAAACTTGTGAAGATTGGAAGTGACACGGGTCAAAAAAAATTCAGCGTGCCCTTAATGAGGAACAGAAACGACGATTCTTAAGAGCACTTCAAGGAAATCAAAAGAATTTATAGAGCTTTCCGTTAGTGAAATCAGTAGCTATTTCCTTTACCATAAACTATGTTTGTAGTTTAAGTATAGAAGGTCATAGAAACTAAAGACCAGAAATTTAAACAGAAGGAAACTTTATTAGATCAAACCCCTGTGGATACTTAACCAGCATTTAGCTTTTTTTTTTTTTTTTGCAACAGCGAAGCAATAAAAAAAAAAAAACTTTTTTTTTTTAATGGCAGCCACCTTACTGTAGACACAAAGACCATAACCTACCCCATTCTACTACAGCTTAATCAATAAGTGGACACATTACTGACATTCACACTTACATACATTGCATACTTACCATTTCAAAAACAGCCTTTATTTAAATAAGTAGCATTAATTAATAAATATTAGAGTATTTTATCAATAAGTGGGTGGACTGTTTTTTTTTTGTTTGTTTTTTTCCAAAAGAAAAAAAATATATTTATAAATGATGCATTTATGTGCCCAGTTAAGAAAAGACATTTAGATGTACAGAATATAAAAATCTGGATAACAACACTTCAAGAGACAAGCACAGAAATGTACGCAGCTTTCCCCACTAAGAAGTAAAGTTAGATGTAGAAATATAGTTCTAAAGTGCATCTGTTTTAAGACTTGTCAAAGGAAGTCAACAGCGGTCCTATCGGGAAATAAAATAATAAAGTAACAAAACGTGCAGCAGATATAGAGAAAAACCTACCTACATACATGCAGTTTATTTTAAAGACAAAAAGGAATAAACTAAGTAAGGAATACAAAAGACATATTTTCACATTGTCAAGAGGTGATAATAAGTTCTGTGCCATTTCAGTCCACTCTTGAGTGTTCCACACTTGATTATAGATAGTATTTATTAAAATTTTAAGTAACCTTGGCAGAGTAAAATAATAAGAATAATAAAAAAAAGCACACAGTGGTGTAAGTATTTCTCTTTAAAATGCCTTTGCAGTACATTTTCTCCCTCTCGGTTTGTCAGAGTTGTCCTTCTGTTTGTCCCCTATAAGTGGTGGCGGGCTCTGCAGTTTAAATCTTAGGCAGCTTGGGAGCACTGATAAGAGGGTTGGTCTCTTGCAGAAACCGTCGCCCAGCAGTCTTGTAGTCATAAGAGCAGTCATGTGTCTCGGCGTAACGGTGAGTGGCACAGAAATTGTTTCCACACCTAGAAGAATAAAGATATTACAATGGGTAAGCAAAAGATTTGCTTTTAACTTTTGTTTTCTTGTTGTTTCTTCTTAATTTAATGTACTTTTTTTTTTTTTTTTACTCAGTACACCTTTATCTACACAAAATGGAAAATATTTTAGGACCATAAGAATGTCAAATATTGAAAGTTTGAAACTTCAGGCTTTCAGTAGTAAAAATAAAAAACTATCATAAGAAGCACTTTCATTTGGATCCATTTTCTGGTGGAAAAATATATTAAAATATATATATGTAGAGGGAACTTTAGTTCACTTTAAGGGTTTAATCCAGATCAGCCAAGGTAACTGCAGCTGTTTGTGTTTTCTTTCAGTGGAAATGACTGTCGATGTCCCCAGATCTCACTAAACTAATAGTTCCACTCTCCAAACAATCCTGCATGTTTAGCTAACGTAATTAGTTTATTATTCCTCTGTTTGAGCCAAATGGCATAGTGGTAAAAATCTTCTGAATGTCAGTCAGCAGTCTTCACCCTGATTGTGAAGCCAGACTGACTCAGAGTGACAGACCGTGGTAGTGGTCCCCAAAGTCGGTCCTCGAGGGCCGGCATCCTGCATGTTTTAGTTCTCTTCCTGGTTTAACGCGCCCAGATCCAAAGATGGCTCATTAGGAGGCTTTCAGTACTAAAGCAAGAGAACTAAAGAGAACTAAAGCGTGCAGGATGCCGGCCCTCGAGGACCGACTTTGGGCAACCCTGGTTTAAAGGCTCAGCAAACCTTTGTAGATGTTTGAGTTAATTAGTTGATTAGTTTTGTGACACCATGAGTTTCCAATAATTTACTTTTTTCCAGTTAGAATTTTTTGTTTTCATTATCTTTAAGCCATAGTCATCAAAATTGCATGAAACACAGCTTCTTGAACATGTCACTGTGTGATGATTCTAGATAATCTGAGTTTCACTTTCTGAGATGACTGGTAAGAAATACTGCACTTTTCTGCTTTTCTGCACCATAACATTTTTTAAATGTACATTACTTTATGAAAACAAATTTAATCAGACTTTTCTAAACCTGCTTTTGTCCTGGGTGGGGTTTTTTTTGTGCGTTTAATTTCCGTCATAGAAATGAATTTAACCATTGTGGGCAATAAGCTTAAACACTACCACAACAGAAAATTAAAAACAAAATCCCTCTAATCCAATATTTGTTTCAATATTTTATTGCAGTTTTTTAAATCTAATTCCACTGCTGCTTGTTTAAATCAACGCTATTCTGGCTTTTTACAAATGAGAAAAGCACCATTCTTATTGTGCACCCAGAAACGCACCTGTTGTGTTTCTGATCACAACCGGGTGCACGAAGTTTGCAAGTTGCTGAAGCAAAAGGTAAGATATACGAATCGATGTTATGAAATGACAAAACCAATAACTTTAGAAATCGAAGGGAACAAAGGAAGGACAGATTTGTACAAAAAGGCGTGCCTCAAGGGCAAGAGTGAAAGAGAGAGACTTACAGTCAGACAGCAAGTGTTTAAATCAAAAACAGAAATGGATCTGGGGTGTTTACCTGCATTCGTAACTGGTGGCTAGTCCAGTTTTTTTGCCGCAAAGGAAGCAGTGCTTTGAGCTCTTCTTCTTGGAGCCAGTGGGGGCCTTGACTGGAGGTAGGTGGTACGTTGGAGTGCCTGAGAGCAAAGTTAGCATGTTAGGTACACGTCAGAGTAAAATGAACCACCTCAGAAAAATGAAATGTGATAAAGTCTTGACCGTGTGGTCTTTTTTATAAATTACTTCACGTAAAGTCTACAATCATGCACAGCTTGAAATGATGAGTTTAGACCAGCTTAACCGCATTTGTCAAGTTCAACTAGTAGGAGCTAATTCAATTTTAGAGCGATTTTTAAACCTATGCAGATTAAAATAAAAATATTTAAGGGCTTCCTTGTTGAGGATGACATGTATGCAAATTTATTTGGGCTTTAATTTGCACAATCAAAAATCACTCCGACTTTAAATGAGCACCTACTAGATCCGTCGCAGTAAAATGATGCAAATAAGTGACTGATAAAAACAACAATAGGCATATCTGTCTCTTCAGAGCTTTCAGGCATCGTGAGAAATGAAAGCAGCAGTTTCCTTCAGCTGTAAACAGGAAGAATAGATGTTGACAACACAAACTAAAAACTGCAATACATTCATCTCAGTGCATTTTGGCAAAAATTTTCTCATTATAGATTGCTTTGTTTAGATCATTTACCCCCCTTGTCTTTCAGTGTAAACTAAATATCTACTTAATATCAATCCTCGAAAACCTTAAAATAAAACACATTTCATCAAAATAAATTACTTTATTACACCGGACTATTTCTGTTTAATGTCTAACATTTTAGTTTCAGTCTGTTTTAGACCAAACTTTAAATAAAGCTTGCATTGTAATGCATTAGTTGTAAGTGAAACTATATTTAGCCATATTCTTAAACATTTTCATAATATCTTTGTCTCCGTTTGGAAACATAAAAGTGCCCACAAACCAAAGAAACCTGAAACTCTTTTATCAAAGAACACACAGCAAGGTTGCAGGCAAGCCAGATGGAGGGCAGCTGGCTGCGGATGAGATTTTTATTTTTCTGGATTTTCACCTGCTCGTCATGTTGCTTCTGCAACCACCTTTCTTTGAACAACTGCAGCACCAAAGGTTAGGATTCATATTTTGCTTTTCAGAAGACTCAATTTCATTGCCAGGAAACTGCCAGGAACACCAGCTCACCAACTTCTTCCACAGTGGAGAAGACTCAGACTTATATATATATTTCAAATTACAAGTTTAAATAAAGTCAAGCAGAACAAAAGTTGCGAAAAACCATTTAAAGATGGAACCATGTGTTCATTCAGGCTCCTCCAGCAAAGCTGTAGATTGGCAGCCTGTTTCGCATCTGACGTTTCCCAGGGATGAAAAGGAGCATTCTGCTACAGGAAGTCAATTTGTACCTGCCTCGGAGGCATTTCATCAAACTGTTGAAACAGTGAACTGATCCTTAGCTGCCTTGAGCTGACAGCATGAAGGCTGAATGCGATACAGAAAAGATGCACCGTTTTATCCCGAGCTTTCAATCATCTGTCGTGGAATGTGCAATTTCAGCAGGGTTTTGGAAGTCTCACAGTTGAGGCTAAGTAGAGGACACAAGGGGACTGATCTTAAGAGTTAATAACACTGCATTTACTTAATGATCAATTGCAGATCATTCTGTCTTAGGTTAGGAAACACTCCATGACAGACATTGGAAAATAGTGAACACACCATACAGGATTGAATGTTTCCTCTGCTTCCAATGGAAAAAAAAAACAATATGTTCAGCTGCAAACAGGATGAAGGCCAGAAAAATATATTTAATAAAGATTATTGTTGTTCTTAGAGAAACTAGACCCAACCTAAATCACCGCTGCAACTAAAATGGGAAAATCTATTTGGCAATAGAACTCTGACTGGAGCACCTGCACACAAGTCCTACATTATAAATGTAAAATTAAGGAAATCATGCACAAAATCAGAGTAACAATTCAGAGATAAGAAGGAAAGAAATCTATTATTTTAATTAAAACATGGCAGGATTAAAAACACGGTACAAGATACGACTTGGTAACAAACTGGTTTTTTCTGGGAGTCTCCAAGAGCTAAGTGGCTGCTTGCACATTTTTCCACAAGTGAAGAAAATCTACCTTACCTAATGTCCCAAATGAACCCATGACTCCTCCAGCTGACGCAAGACAGTTACTGGTCTGAAAACAAGTAAAATATATACACAAATTCATAATTTAATATTTTTGTGATTTGATCGGTTCTATTATTCTCATTTATCTCATGCTGCATGATATTAGCAAAACATTCAATTACTAAATATTGTTATATTGATTGAAAATAAAAAACACTTAATTTAGTTTTGTTTTTTTCTCCCTTTTTAGCATTTAGATGAATCCAACTGGAAACAAAGTGAGATGTGTTGACCGTGATTTACAGTATTCTACTAAATACAACCCCGAGGAGCCCTTTGAGATTTTGACTTTGCCCCATTTGATAATCTGATGACAATTTTGGCTTTATATATTGTGCAGCTCCAAATTTCTCTCCATAACTCATGAAAACACTTTTCTACACCGGGGAGGAGGAGAATTGAGCCATTTTATCCAAATGTTATCACTTACACCATAAAAAAAAGGCAAATAAACTTAAGAGAACAGTTAAAAGACATTGTTGTTTAAAATAAACTTAAAAAAAAAAAGAATAAGAAAAGCTGCATGGCTACCGATTGTGTGAGCTCACCCTATAAGAAGCTGCAGCTCGGCGCAGTGGCGACATTGGTCTAAAGAGGTCTTCCTGAAGAAACTTGTTGGTAGGGATGGATGGCAGCCTGGAGCCAAGGCCGCTCTGTCCTGAGGCAGTGGCTGCAGGAGGTAAGGTCAGTGCAAAGCCCAGACTCTCTGCAAGGCCGTCTCTGCTGCTGCTGTCTGGAGCTCTGGTGGAGAGGGATGCAAAGAGCTCCGAGTTGTTTAGAGACCCTAGTGGCTCCTTACAGGCTTGGTTTACCATCTTAGTGATGCCTCTCGCTTCCCTCTTAGAAATGAGCTCTGGTCGTTTGCCAGGTGACTCTACTCTAACGCCGCGAAGGCGTGTTGGATGAGTTGCTAGGGAGGCTGGAGGATGAGGGGATGTGCTGCCTGACTTTGGCGAGGATTGTGCTTGTAGGTTGGACTGTATGCAAAGAGTTGAGTCAAAAGGCTGAGAGAGGAGTCTGGTTGCTGAAGGCGAGGGGGCGGCAGGTAACGGCGAGGGGGGGCCGATATGTACCGACGCGCCAAGCTGGGTTCCATCAGCTCTGCTGGTGAGTGCGTCGCTTGTGCCTAGAGTCCAGGGGCAGAGAGGGGAGGGAGAGTGTGGCAGCTGGTGCTGAGCCCCCACATCAATGGTCTGGTGACCTCCCTCATGCTGAATGGACATATCTAAGCTCAAAGGGTCAGAGAGTTCTCCAAATGACGCCCCAGGCTGTGCTGGTACCACAAGTCCAACCGGCTCCTCCAGTATACTCAGCCCGACTGCCTCCACTGACGGCTCAACGGGGTCAAAAGGGGATTCGCTAGCCCCTCTGGTGCAGAGCGGTGGGAGCTGAGGGTAAACGCAGTCTTTCATCAATCTGCTGCCAATATCCATTCGAGACACTTTCGGAGGAGGGCGGATTTTTGCAAACGGCGGGCATGCCTCCCAGGGTTCCTCCTCCTGAAGCATGTAACATGAAGACGAAGAGAAAGAAGGAGGAGAGCGTCTGTGGACGGTGACGTGGGCAGAGGTTGCAGGAGCAGGGGGAGGACAGGGGTCAGCAATTGGAGGCAGTGGAGCATTTGTCTGCCAAGGCTGGTTGATCTGTGGGAGGGAGCGAAAGAGGCGATGAAGGTGTTGTGTGCTGGGAGGTCCAAGAGAGCTGGTGCCAGGATTTGGATCAGCAGGCGCCAGCGGCGTTACTTTAACAGACTTCTGGAAGAAGACAGAGAAAGACGCATTTCCAAATGTCAGCAGATGATCGTTAAAAGTCAATGCATTACACAGTTTGACATCCTGCACTATATGAAAATGCTACTGAAGCTCAGGTTCCCTCTGTGAGGATCTATTCTTCTATCAGCAGATTTCTATCGCTGCTTAATTACAGCAAAGCTTAAAGCGGTAACAGTGTAAATAAGTCAGTTCCCTTCTTATAAAAATTGACAAATAAGGAACAAAATTTACATCAGTAAGCCTAAAACGTCCAAAGCACCATCACATAGTCACAGCAGAACTTTTGTATTTGAAGTTCTCTTGATGAATCTGCTTACTTTAACATTTTACAATCAGAAATATATACAAACTATGACGTTTCCACACCTAAAAAATGTATTAGAGAAACAAAAATATTAACATTTAGATAGGTTCTCTGACCTTTTTATTAAGGTTCATGTCCTCCATCTTAGCTTTAAGCAGCTTCATTTTGGTCATGGTGATTGAGTTCTCCAGGCAGTGCTGTGCAGCTGCTGAACTCTCTTCATCCTCCTCAGCGTACACATTGTACACTGAGCCACCACTGAAACACATGGCAAGCAAAAAACACTTCCAGTAAGTAATCTAATAATACCAAACTAAAACCACCTGGTTATTTTTCTCTTGTTTAAGCAGGTGGTTACTTAAAGCAGCCAAAATAACAATAGCCCTATTTTGGCTGCTCTTAGCTCCAGGTGAGGCATCTTTACCGTAGAGGATCTCTGGGTGTCTGGTTGCAGGGTCCTGGAATGCAATTAAAAGTAACATTTTGCATATAGCTGAAACACCTTTATATGCAAAGGTATGTGAAGACCACTGAAGATGTAGTGGTGAACTGCCATTTCTATAAAACCAATGTTCTCTTGTCCGTTTCAAGAATTTAGGTGCGGTGTTTTTATTTTATTAATGCAGTTTCATTAATGTTTAACCAAGTTAGCAGCAAAAGCAGTTAGAAATCCCAATCCATGTAAATTGATATTTGTAACTCTTGTACTCCACTGACCTTCCTGCAGCGTAGAAGCTTTATAACTGTAATCACCATTGAGTTTCGGTCAACTATTTAATGAGCATCTCAAATGGCATTGAAACAATAAAACCAACCTTAGAGACTCGGAGAGGGGAGTCAGGGTCCCGTCTCCCCTGTCAACGACTCGGAAGAAGCTCAGTTGGTCGCCCTCGCGATACACAACAAACGTGACCTGCTTGTTTGTTTGGTTTTTGTCCCAACTGTCCTCCTTTGTGCTCTCCATCAAGTCAGCCACTTCCTTGATAGGATCCTCCAAAGTTACTGACAAAAGAAACAAGAGGAGAAGGATTCTGTGATTAAAAATAGGAGCCCCGTCTACTCAGTACAAGACATTTATCAAATAGTTAAGATTTCTTTTTAAATGCCATACCCCTCCTGGTGTTAATTGGGCCTCCCCTCATGGCCAAAACAAGCTTCAATGTGCAGCCCTCTGCAATTCTGCAACAGTAAATGCCAGATTTAATATGTCTACAAAGAAATTCCACACATTTACACCAAACGCTCCGACTCAAAGCAGAAATTCCAAGAGACAGGATAAGATCTAGAGGAACTTAGGTGGGAATTTTAAAGGGGTAGATACTCTATTCTACTCCTGGAAACCTAAATGCATGCTGCAGTGTGATAAAGGAGCCTGGTAAGATTCCACAACAGGCTGTTCATGTGGAAAATTAAGTGACGCGCATAACAATACAATCAGCTGCACCCAGCAGAGAACTGAAGGTTGCATGCTGCAAAATGATCAAAGTGGAAGAGCAAGTTCTCTAAATGTCCTCATATGGGGCTGCTCCAGAGCTCTGGAATATTTATGTGTGAAACTATAAAGACTCACGCTCCACCCATAACAGCACAAAAGCTTTAAAATAATACATCTGGCAAATGACTAAATGTACAGAGATTAGGAAGTTTTGGCGCAGGTGCCAGGGCTCCAAATGACAGGAAGTGTTGATTTACCCATAATCATGTAGACAATGATCATCATCCAGCTCAACATTGTTCCAGATAAGATGCTGCTGTGCAACAGGGATACCTTTATACAGTCAGAGAGAGGGGAGGAAAGAGAACAACCAAAGTTCACAAGGATCGGTTCATGTTTCATTTGCTAGTTTGACTAATGGAGGAAGGCCTTCAGACATAATGATACATGACTCACGCCTGCCCCCTAAAGTCAAAATATGGCATCTGCTGAAAAAGCCAACGTGAACACAAAAATGATCCCCTACTATAACCATTCACAACTCAAAAGTTAAACTTATGTAATTTAAAAAAACCAAACATATCTGCAAAAATTAAGCCTTTAAATAAATCAGGGTGGTTGGGCACACTTAAAAACTAAAAAAGTAATAATTATCTGCAAGCTGAGAGTAAACAGAACACACAGCTTGAAATGAGATTGAGTGTGTGCATGATCGGGAAGTCCACTGTGTGGATGAACTCCTGACTCCATGCTGGGGGTAAGACTCAGTCTCAGGGAGTGAACAGTGGTTGCTTCATTGCTGAGTGGCGCGAGCTGTGAGAAACATCTTAAAGCTCACACACAGAGAGCTTTGTACTTTTTCTTTACTGAAACTAAAGACAGTTTGGGAGGAGTCGAGAAAGAAGGCGATGTACTACAACAGCCTTTACAGGTTAAAACAATCAACACACAAATTCAATAGATTTCTTACGCAGGCTAAATAGACCAAACAAATGTAATTTAGATATTTATTTAACTAAAATGCTTTTTATGTTGCAATTTCCTTTTTATTCAATAAAAGTACAAAACTTGTTCAAACCTGAGAAGGTGCAAGTGTAAGAGAAACAAATTTACAACACATGAAAGGGGAAAAAAAGTACCTTAGAGGTTGAAACCTGACTTTGTCTCAAGCCAATAAATTGTCAAACTACAAATAACATTTCAGATGAAACTGAAGAACCATTTCACATAACTCCGATCCAATTTAACATCGCAAGAAAAGCAGCAAAATATATATACAATAGAACACTCCTGTTCTTTTTGTTATGCCAGTTTTGAAATAGATGATCTAAGAACTAGAATTTATACTTGCAAGAATAAAATAACACATTTTCTGAAGAGCAGACTGAGTGAGCTTTATACCTTCCAGCCTCTGAATCTTCGCTTTGACTGAAACGACAGCTTCAAAGGGCAAGACGCGCAGCTCAAAACAAGTCCCCGTCAGGGTTTCTATGAAGAGCTCCATAGTGTCGTAGAAGGGAAGCTTATACTGAAAAGCTCCCACGCTGTCGTCATTAAAGAAGGGGGGCTCCTTCCTGTTGGTCATTGTGGGAGAATGGCAGACGCACTTCAGAGGGTTGATGGAGCGGTGAGGCTAACCCACGGAGACGGAGAGGGGGACTGCTCACTCCACTCGTTACAGACACGCATCATGAAGGACGACCTCAGCTGCGAGTAGAGGCAACAAACAACAAACATCTGTCACAGTGTGCAGTGAGGCCCGTGATTTTATTAAGTGCGAGTGTTAAATTAATGGCTCCAAAAGGTTCTAAATTAACCTGGTAGAAATTGACAATCGCCAATTAGTCAGTAATTAAAGAATAAACAAAAAAAGGGGCCAATTTTCCAATATGGTAATATCATTTGACCAATGATGCAACTGAAAATGTTCACTTCTTTTAGTCTGAAGATAAACACTGATTGACACAGTGAAATCCAATTTTACTTGGATTTGTAACCACTCATGGTACTTGTAGCATATTTGCGTTTTTTTCCCTTTTAAATGGGAAATGTCATTTAACAATCAAAATTTAAGACGTTTGTCCACATAAGCTTGTGTATGCTAAAGAATGTGCCATTCACTTAGAAATCAATACAATAGGCTTTAAGGAGAGCCATAAACCTGCTTAAAGACTATGCAGCTCTGTACCTAAGCTCATTCAGCTGAAGTTTTCTGGATTCATTTATAGTTTAGGTCCTTCATTCAATGCTTTAACACTTACTAAAGAATACGTAACAAAGTAAAAGAAAAAAAGAATCGCTCTGAAGAGTCATTTGTAGGATAGAGAAATTTAAGCTGTTGTTCAATTGTTGAGTAATTGAGACACACCACCTCTGGCTGCAACAAGATGCAAATTTCTCATTAAACCTTCAGCAAAGTATTAATGTCTTTGGCCAAAATTCAAGAAGATCAGGTGTGCTGCATAAGCTCATTGGTGGCATAAGGTGTCCAATGGCTCACCTTACCCTCTGACAGATTATCGTGTGTCTCTTGAATTAAACAATGTACAACATGATATAAACTGTAAGGACAGTAGACCAGAACACTCACACGTTCCATTTAGTTTGAGTCAAACAAAATGTTAACATTTGAAATTAGAAATACTCATGCTCAACTCGTTTGAAGGCAGAATGATAATTACATTTTTAAATAAAGTATATTATCTTGGTCCAATATGTCTTGCAAAATAACCGTCCAGATGCAATAAACCTAAAAGCAGAGAGGCACCAATTAATGACAGATAAATGATAAATGTTAGAAAAATAAATAAATAATCATCCCCCTCTCCTTATTAAACATTAAAACTTTTAAAATGTGTGCTATGAAATAATTTAGCACCCATTCATTGGTTCAATGGCACAATATGGCAGCCTTGCTTCTGTCAGACTGCACCAGGGCAGCTGTGGCTACAATCCAGTAGCATCCGTCGTCAGTGTATGAATGTGTGTGAGAATGAGAATGACTCATTCCATTGTAAAGCACCCTATGAGAGTTGAAAAGCCCTGTACAAGTCTGACGACAATTTTATTCAGTATTTACTCATTAAATTGCATAGTATATTGAATCAGAACTGTCATAATATTAGTATCACAGTGTTGCTTGGAAGCCATATTTAGTAGGCCATTATAAATCATGTACTATGCATTTAAATTCTGTATGTCAATAACATAGTTGGTCAGTTGTGTGGTGCTCGACTGTCCTTATTGCCCACATCATGTCTAGATTTTGGTGACAAGATTCAGACATGAGAGTGAGTTTTAGAATATTGCAATGGTGGAAAGAAATGCGTACCTAAATGAGTGGCTAAGGAAAAAGGTGTTAATTTCAACTGATAGTAACATTAAGCAACAATACTGAAATACGTTTTACCATGCCTGAGAGGTTTTGAAGTACTATACAACATTAAGTACAAAAAGTTAACAGTTACACTTTTAAAAAGTACAAAAATATAGCTTTAGAACTTAAAAAAAAAAAAAAAAAAAAAAAAAAAAAAAAGCAGCAGAAAGAATTACTCAAAAGAAATGTCATCATGTTCTGTAAAATACACAAAGTATCTTAATTCTGGAGCCCTTTTAACTTTTAAGGTAACGTGATTTAAAAACTTGTAAGAAAAAAAACAATTTTTAAGTGATTAGAGCACATTCTTCTTATAGAGAAACAAATGAAACCAAACACTGTAGAATAACTTTCTGCTGGATTGTCTCTGTGGTGGGACGAGGCCTCAGATATGTCACGGTCGCTATTGAGCTAAAACAGGCCCACTGTCTAAAGAACAACGTTGGTCAACTTACAAACAACCACATCCGTTATTTGCTAAAACGGCATTTACCGACGATACAACGAAAATACAGGGGTTGGTCGCAGTACAAAAGCAGAAGCCACATGCTAGGTAGGAGGAGGACATAAAAATGTTGCTAGCAGTAAAAAAAAAAAAATGGAGATGAATGGAGTTCAAACCGTGTCATTGTTATTTCAGAACTCAGCGTCAATAGAAACATTTCACACGGGCATTTTTTAAACATGCAGTCTTTCACTTGGTTACTTTTAACCCTGAATTTAAATAAACCTTATCATCCAACCCCACTTACCAGTAAGTCCCATCCAGCTGTCGATGCTACAGGCGTTAGCTTCCGTTGCCATGTTAGCCAACAACTCAAACAATGGCTTCCCTTCACGGGCTGCTGCTAGGCTACATTCAACACTGGCTTCGACTCAGTCCTTCTGCTGTAGCCGTTTAGGGCGAAACTGCCTTTAGAACTGAGCAACATCCCGTATGACTGCAAAACCTAATCACAAAACGGAGCAAAATATACTGATCGGTGAACGTCGCCGTTGTGTGCTGGTTGGCGACATCTTTTACCTGTCAAAGGGGGCAGAACAACACCTACGTGACTCACAATTGATTGATTATGAAACGAACCAATAGAACGAGGCAAAGAGGGCGGGACAACAGGACATTCTCAGTTTGTTTTTATCATTGGGATGTTGATAAACATGGTGATAAATAGTATTTAAAAATAACCTCTGCCATTTTGGCAAATAATCTTTCACAACGCATACAAACCCCGCAAAAAAACAAGTGTTAGTTAAAATTATATATATTTTTGAAAGTATGATGTACATACTTTCAAAGGGAGGAAAGGAAGGACACCTCAATAAATGTTAATTCTTTATTAAGAAATGTTCAAATATTTATGTTCAATGTTTTTATTTCTCTCTGAAAATGAGCTTTAATTTCTCTTGTAAATGTATCTTTTTTACAAAATAAGCAACAAATATCAACAAAGTACCCCTCTACCCATATGTTGTCTTAACCCTTTTGAAACATTTCAGTGAGATGCTTCTTGTATCCATCTGCTAATCTCTGACAACTGAGGAAAGTTTACCCCACTCACTTTCATCTGTGAAATGTGTGAAGGGTTTCTTGATAGAGACCATTTCAATCCACACATCATCATCTCAATGGGATTAAGATCTCAGCTTAGACTTTTTGTTTCTTAATTCTAAGCCAGTCTTTATTATGTTCCGACTTATTGCGATATTGTATGGTTCAGTGCTACAATAAAATAGCCTAATTTTTCCCATTCCCTGCTCAGATACAGCAGGGAACGTAATGGTGGTACACCTCACCATTAATGATAATGGTGAGGTGGCCAGGTGCAGGAAACCCTCCCTAAAACTGGGATTTAGTCAATGGATATCAGTCAGAAAGAAAATGATTTCCTCCTTGGTCACCTTCATGACCAAGGAGGTCACCTTCATGTGTGTGTGGAATAGCTGTTTTCCCAGGTTTCTTTTTGAGTCCTTTCTTAGCTAACTTTGGTCAGACAGCTCTTTGGGTCTTAACATGAGATTCACCCTCTCTTCAATACATTAAGCTCAACATCTGACTTTGAACCTTATTTAAATTTTAGCAATTTTAAGGGAACATGGAAGTCCTCATCTATTCCCTACCACAAATGGCATTTTAAATTTAATTCATTTTTGCTTGTTAGCCGTGTGTGGAAATGTTAGAAAACCACACAGACTTTCTTGATTTTAATGTTTACTGCTCTTATAAAAACTAAATAAACCATTTATTTGATTCAACAAATGACAAAATACTCCCTTGCTCTGGAGTTAAAACAAGAAAAGCAATGATCGACCTGGAAATAACCACACATAATTCAGGTAAAATATGTTTCATTTTAGTTATTAAAAAAAGCATCGTCTTTATCATCACAGTCAAAGTTAGGAAATGGAGGAAATTCTTAATAAAAACATTGTCAAAATTGACTAAGACAGTCAGAATGATATGGCACGAACCTAAAGAAATAACATCTCACATGGCAAAGCCAAACAAATCAATATAATTTCTGCAGGCCTCAAGACTAAGCATAATGTATGCTTATAAAGTGCTATTATGTATTATAAAGACTAAACAGTTATATTAACTATGATGCCAGGATAATTTTGGAAACTCCTTTGAAAGATGAATGGTATTGTATTAATTACAGTTTTTGTCAGACAAAAATAAGCCACATACTGATATGATGTTATAGCAATAAATATTCTATCAATAGTGTATCATGTCTTTTTTTGACCACTTAATAATGAAGCAAAAAAAAAACAAACAACAAAAACAAAAACAAAAAATCCACACTTTTACAAGACATCAGTTCCCACCCAGAACGTTAAGTGGGTCATCAAATATGTTGCTGGAATCTGGTGCGGTACTGGCTTCCTTGGCTGGTGGAGTTTTCTTTGATTTATCAGGAGCCTTCGGCACTGGCTTTGCTGTGCTTGTTGTAAAAATGTCATCTTTGAAGGGCAGAGAGATACAACAATGTAAAAATATGACAACAGGTGAGCACTAAGCAACACAGCTGATCTTCAGAAAGTAGATGGTGGCATGCAAAAGTATTAAGTTTTGTATTTTTACATTTTGTCATGTTCAAACCTCAAAAGTATGTTATAGAGATTTAATATGACAGATCTACACAAAGTAGGTCATACTAGTTAGTAGTTGTGCCAGACGCTTTCTACTTTTGGATAACAGACTGAAAGGTGCTCCATGAGACGCTTGAAAGCTTTAAATATTGTTGCATAACCAAATTTTGCTTTAAACTACTCAAGTTCTTCCCTGGTTCGTTCCTTAGTTTTTGTGATGCTTGTTCTCCAATGTTTCCCAACAAACCTATGAGCCCTTCACAAATCAATTGGACTGAGGTTAAATTACACATTTGCTAATTGCGTGACTTCCCACTTGTTTCACTAAATTTCATCCATTGGTGTCAGAGTAAAAATGCATGCCTCACTTTTCAGACTTTATGACACTTATTTATACCCCATTTCATTATTACCCACTACTATGTTATGTAGTGGGTAATAATACCTATAAAATACATTGACATTTATGGTTGTATTCTAAAAATGTGGAACACTTTGGAAAAGCATTGTAAATGTGTGACAAGCATCACTGTTGCTTACCCATGTCGTCATCAAATATTGACTTGGTCTCTCCCTTTAACTTGGACTTCGGTTTTGGTTTAAATGTGTCTGTCAGGTCAGCAAAAATGTCTACATTATTGTCAAACAAGGCAGCGTCAATGCTTTTCTCTTTGAGCTTCTTGTCAACTTTAGGCACAATGGTGGCTTCCTCCTGTAACACAAATTCAGACAGGAAAAACAGGAATCAAATCCACCCTCACAGCACAGATAAACCTTGATACAATTACAACAGACAAAAAGGTAAACCTACCTGAAAAATGCCCTGTGTTGAAAAACTACTGCCATTCTTGATTTCTTTTTTAGTTTTGGATGTGGCAGTGGCATTGCTGTTAAGTCCAAATAAGTCATCATCGTCATCTTCCATAAAGGGAGAGAATTTAGCTTTCTTTGTTACCGAACGTGGCTTAACATTTTGGAAAAGATCATCAGTGTGCGTATCAAATATAGAGTGTTGACTGGGATCTATATCCTTCTTCAGTCCTGCCCCACTACTGGCCTGTGGCTCGATGCTCTTGGGAGTCTCTCTGGGTGAGGGCTTGTTAAAGACGGTTTTAGGCCCAAAGAGACTATCTGAGCCAAAGAGGTCATCTTCTTCTAATGGTAGTTGTTTCTTTGTGCTGCTGCTGTCCTTACTGGACTCTTTCGTTCCTGCTTTTGTCGATACTGGCAATGACAGCTCATTGGGTCTGGAAGAGCTTTGAGAGGATGAAGGCTGTGAAGGTAAGGGCTGTGGTGAGGTTGATGCTTCGGACAAGGAAGGAAAAGTTGGGTGGATGGGCGTGAGGTTGGATTTGTCTGAAGGAGGCAATGCTAAATTGGAAACAATGGGATTTGGCCCAAAAACATCTTCCCCTCCGCTTTGATCTGTGTCCCCTATCGACTGTTTGGCAGCCTGCTGCCTTGCCGCTCTGGACTGGGGTCTCCGAAGAGCCGAACCTTTTGCACGGCCCTGCCAGGGTAGGGAGATTTTAGCTACTTTCGGAGCAGTTGGAGGTGAACATAAAGAGACAACAGTACATAAAGTGCCAAACTCAAAACCCACCTTGTGTGCACTTTGCAGAGTCGTGACCTGGACTGGTGTATCAAAGCTCACCCCCCCTTCACTCTCCTCATGTCCTCCTATAGGGGTTGAAACAGGACTGGGGCTCAGGCTGGAGCTGGATATCCCAGAGGAAGAGCTCAGAGTCCCTGACATGCTGGAAAGAGCTCCAGGGAGCAAAGCAGCAGGGTTGATCATCAGACTGGCCTGGACGTTGAAAATAAAATTTTTAAAAAATTAGTTGCCGTGAAATCTGGGTAGATTCTTTTTAAGATGACTTTACTTCAAGCAAGAAAATTCAGCATTTGTACAGAACCACGAACTAATAGTACAGATTTGTATCACTTCTCTAACTTGTAAGTTCCTCTGTGTGGTTCAGAGAAAGGAGAAACCAGGACTGAGGATGGAAATGGTGCAAGAGCAACAACAAACAGCAAGAACTACTGAAACTGCAAAGACCAGCAAGACAACTCTTCTTCATTAGTAAGATAAAATGAAATAACCATTTTCAATTAGGACAGTCAATTTTAGCGAAAGTTTTGAAGAAGAATAGAAAAAAAAAAAAGCAGATTCAAACATACGTTAAAGTAGCAATAATAAAGATCTTCCCTGAAGAGGAAAATAAGAGGAAAAAAAGGTCAGTATTAAAGGCTTTTAATTCAGTTTAAAAAAAATATATATTACTTGAAGTTTCCCAATCCTTGATGAGGAATCTTTAGGTTTTACAGGGTGTGGGGCTGGTTTCTGTGTGGTCAGATTACAGCAGGATCAAAATTGTATCCAACATAAAATTTGTGTTTTCTTAAAAAACAAAAAAAAAAACAAAAAAAAACATAAAAACTATCTTACAATTGAGAACAGAACAAAACACAAATTATGCTTCTAAATCAGTAAATAGTTGCCACAGTTTTGTAGTATAGAAGTGAAAAAAAAAAACAAAAAAAAAAAAAACAGACAAATTTAGCCCACCTGAATCTCTGAAACAGGATCAGGGCTTGCAAGTGGCGCTTTATCAAGAGGTTTGCTTGGTTTCTTTGCTACTATCTATATAAAAAGGGAAATAAACGGTTGGTATTTTTTGTAAGTGTTAAAAAAAAAAAAAAACGTTATCCAGTGTTTTCTAAACACATAAAACTTATTTGTTTACCGGAGGGGGAGAAGTTGCTTTGACAGAGCTGAAGATGTCATCTTCGTCATCGTCTGAAAACAGATTATGTGCCGCTGGTTTCATCGGACTGACCTTAGAACTCTGAAAATTGACCAAGAAAAAAAAACAAAAAACAGTGTTCTTTTTTTTTTCTAAACGTACAATGAAAGCAGTATGTGATGATGTGAAAATTGCTGCCAAATTTTATTTCACAAAAATATAATGAGGAATCTGTTCATAGTGGGACAGTAAATGTAGTTTGGAAGGTTTAAATAAATTTGACTTTAATGTCTGAACTGAACTTAGAGCTGTTTCTTGTTAAGAGTAAACTCGCACAACAATGCAACAAATGAACTGACCTCAGCTTTTGTTGTGGCTGCGAAAAGATCAACATCAGGGTCGTTGTCCTTCTGCTGCGTTTGACTGAACAGCAGCTCTTCGTCCTGGAAAACCCCTGTGCTCTTTTTCTGCTGTTGCTCCTCTGCAGGCTACGGAAAAATTTTACATTTCAAATGCAGAAGTAAAACAAAAATGCAAATGAACAAATGTTCCCATATTCTCTGTTCTATTACAAGGCAGACAAACCTCTGGTGTCTTTCCTGCCATGGGCTTACTGGTCGAGAATATTGGTACGTTCCATTCGGATTCATCTTCGTTGTCCTCATCAAACAGACTGAATGTTTTTGTTTTGCCTTTGTCTTCCTTCTTTTCCTTGGTCCTAAACATTGGTGGTGGGGTCCCTTTGGAGAGGAAGAGGTCATCCTGGTCTTCATCGTCCAGAGGGCCCTGTGTCTGCTTGCTGCTGAGAACGTCAATGCCACCAAAGAGACTGACTGCTCCAGCAGGCTTCTTTCTGACTTCAGTGCTCTCCGGTGACGGCAGCGCTTCAGGTTTCTTTTCAGCCGGTTTCGGCTGCACCGGCGGTTTGTCCTTTGCTGGGGTCTCAGAGACCAAAACCTGCTCTGGCTTTGAGGAGGATTGCGCAGTGGCAACCGGCATCTGGGAAAATTACAGATAATAAAACAGCTATACATGGAGGACGCAGAAAAAAATGCATATGTGAACTTTCAAACATAAGAACTGCTTTCCTTTAAAAAGCGTCTTTGACGAACAGTTTAGGTTTGTAGGACCACAGGTTATACCAACTCAATATCATCCCCTACAACAGTTTATTATGCTAAAGTCTTGTCTTGTTGATGTGAATGAAAATGCTCTTGTATAAATATATATTTTTTTGTAATGTAGAAATGTAAAATTCTCAAAATAATTCCCAAACATGACAGTTCTATATACAAGAATAGTTTATCTTCTCGATTTCAACTAAGCATCAAAATAATTTATTTATTTATTTATTTTAAATTATCCATAAGCAATGAGTTTAAGATTTTTGCTCACTCACTTTTGTTGGGGCTTCAGAGTTTGTGTGAACTGCAGGGTTATTGCCAAATAGAGATTCTTTTCCTTCATCATCTCCCTCGTCTTCAAACAGGAGAGCAACCCTCTGGGGCTTCTTCTGACTTCATGAAGGCAACAGAACAAGAAGATGGGTAAATATTTAAAATGTTAAAGTACGATAAAAGTTACAATGCCGCTTGAGCCAGACAAGAGCTGCTTTGTTTTCCGTTTATAAATGAATTAAGTCATTTACAACAGTATGTACCTTGACGTCTTTGTGTCGGCAAACAGGTCATCGTCATCCTCGTCGTTAAACAAACTGCTCTTCTGAGGTAATTTAGTACTTGGGAGATTAGATGGCGCACTAGTGCTGGTTTTCATTCCTCCTGTTTTACTCTCCACCTTCGAGGAGCTGCTTTTTGGACTTATCCACTGATCCTGACATTTCCGAAAATAACATTTTTCAAATCCACAAAAATCCTGGTTGGCGAGTAGAAAATATTACCTTTATTATCCACATACCTCGTCGTCGCTGAAAAGAGAGATGGATGCCGCTTTGGTGGGTGGTGGGACGGAGACTTTAGCTTGAGATTTGGCTGCAGACGCAAAAAGATCCTACAAGGTAAAAGATTAACATGTAGTAATGTCAAATAAAACGGGTCAGATTTTATTTTGTGCTGTAATGAAACAGTTTTCACCTCTTCTTCCTCCTCATCAAATAAGGACAGGGGGGTTTTGCTGGTTTTACCCAGACTTGAAGGGTCAGGCTTAGATTGACTCTCAATGACTCCTGGAAATAACTGACGCCGACAAAAGATATCAAGCGTCATTGAAATGCTTTGTGAGCCTCAAATCTTCTTACCATTTTGTTTCTATTGCAAACATTACCTGAGGCTCTTCATCATCAGAGAACAGGCTTATACTGTGAGGTGTTTCTGTTGGCCTAACTGGAGCTTTTCCAACATCAAGGGCAGCAGGAACAACCTGAAGTTCATAAATGTAAACAAATCCAAAAAAAAAAAAAAAAAATTGAGTTGTGAAATTATACTGTTTATTGAAGAAATGGGAATTTGAGCTATGCCAAAAAAACAAAAACAAAACAAGAACAATAAAAACCATAAGCTCAGCAGAGTCACATTTTTAAAGAGATGCTCAGGTTAGTTTTCTTGTCAAAGACAACATGTAAAAATTCAGGATGTAAACTAAAAAAAATGTAGACAAACTAATGTAATGGCTTGACACAATATTTCCCAAGACGTGGAATGAAATGTGAAGGTTTTCTCCTCTCTTCTTGATACAATTTTATGCATTGCAGAATAATAGGGTGCATTTTACACAGAACCTTTTTCACCCACAATCTAATCCCACATGGTGTCCCCCAGGGCTCAATTTGGAGCACTGTTCTCAATGTGCACTATCCCTTGACAAATAAATGTTAATTATTTTGAGCTTATTAAATAAAGTGTAAGTACAATTTATTTACTTAAATGTACCGGTAAGTTATCATTAAATCTATTTTCGAGCATTCCAATTTTAGTGTATGTTTATTGCTGTGCTATAAGCATTCGACTGTCTATGGATCAATGCACAGCATTTTGGAAACGTGTTGTCATAAATTTGTTCTTTGAATCAGATCTAGCGAAGATCATCAAGTTCATTTAAAATTTTAATCGTCTTAGGTACCTTATTTTTTCCTCCACAATTAGGTTGTATGAGTTAAGTAAATAATTTAAATTCTTCTAACATATTAAATTATTTGTCTACATTTTATCCAGTGTCTACTTAAGAAGCGGTAAGTTGTTTTAGAAGAAAAAGCAACGCTGACATTGTGACCACTGAAGACAATGGAACACTTTTAGACTGAAATTCTAACATTTTGCGAATGAAAACAAACTAAATTGATGTGTGTTAGGGCTAAGTAGGTAAACAACAGTCCATACAGACCTCTTCATTTTTCTCAGAGTCCTCACTGGTAGACGTCTGCCGTTTTTTCAAGCCCTCGCTTAGCAGGCTTTTAGTTGCAGGACCAAACATGGAGATGGCCCCAGCTGGCATCTAAACATGAAATTGACCGTCACCATGACAACACAGAAAACACAACATACTATACATTTCTGAGAAAGAATGTTTTCATTTACCTTTTTCTCTGGAGGTTTATCTTTCTCCTCCTCAGGCTCCTTCTTGCTTTGGGTAGGAGTTGCTGCTTTGAACTTACCACTGAATATGTCACCATCATCATCCTCATCGTCAAAAAGGTCAATTGAATTTTTAAGTTTGGCTTTCTCCTGTACAGCTGGAAATTAAATTAAATAAATAATCAAGCCAAGATCCCATTGGAATAAATGCAGCACCACTTAGGCGCCTCTTTCAGTCACATACCAGAGTCTGACTTTTTCAGGGTTTTACCACTAAAGAAGTCATCGTCTTCGTCGTCATCAAACAGCCCCTCGACTCCACCACCACCACCACCACCCCCTCCAGTGAGAGTTTGTGTGGGAGCCGTTTTGGTCCCGACAGCTGGGGACTTATTTTCTTTTCTCTCCTCTGAGTCAGAGCTTTGTCCAGAACCAAACAGGCTGTTATCTGATTGGAGAAAGTTTGTTTCAGTACAATAAAGCATATATTAAAAAAAAAAAAACAAAAAAAAGGTTGCATGTTACTATTAAGATCTCTTCTACTACCTGGAAATATTGATACGGCACCAGCTGGAATCTTCTTATCAGCTTTACGAGATTCTGAACAGCAAAATAAATGTTAATCTCAATCTGTGTGTTTACTTTAAAAATGAATCTTTTTGTATTTCTAGATTTTACCTGAAGTTTGAGATGTGTTTTTTATCTTTTCATTCATTACTCTTTTCTCCTGCAAAGCGGGTTTTGGTGCCTCAGAGAAAAGATCTCCCTGTATGATGCAATAGAACATGACACATTGAAATCTGATCCCACATCTTCCACGATGCAGATACAAAACAGGAAATAAATCACATCACCTCGTCATCATCGTCAAAGAGGCCCTTTCCTCCGCTGAACAGGCCACTTTTTCCTCCAAATGGGGAGAAGTCATCATCGTCGTCGTCATCGTAATGATCATTCATCTTGGGAGGCTTAAACATGTCATCGCTGTCCTCCTCAGCCGCTGGTAAAATTTAAATGAACAGTTTAAGTTTGGGTCGGTTTGTTGCGAAAACTAATGGAGCATCTAAACGCAAGGCTGAACAGGAATGATGATGACCGTGTCCTACCCTGTGGTTTTGCAGGCTTTGGTTCTTTTCTGCCTTTACTCTTCTTCTTAGATGCCAATGCTTCAGGATAATGAAATGGTAGAAACAAAAGATCCATAAACATGCACATGCAAGAATGGCAGACGTATGTGAATTGCACTTGATGTTGTACTCAAACAAGCGCTTTAATGCCACGTTTTTCACTAAATAAAACACAGCTAGCCTCATCAAAAAAAAAAAAAAAAAAAAGGTGTAAATGTTAGCCCAGAAATGATTGTAGGATAGGTATATGCGATTTATGAAATGGATAATACAAGAAAAGCAAACAATTGGATGTGGTGGCTGAAAACTTTAGCTCACTTCTATAAATAAAGAGAACTTTATTGGTCCCTTTATATACAGAGAACAGTTAAGTCTCCATAAATTCTTTGTGATGTTATTCTAATCTTCCCAAATATATGTAGGCAAGTTAACAGCTGTATATCAGCTGTTATGAACAGCTGTATTTTTGCTTGATTGTTCACTAATAATTATTCAACAAAGTTTGGTTTCCTCAGCTGCATAACAGGTAGCCTATAGAGGGACAAACTTTGTAATTTTGTAAATAACTTTGTCCTAGATGGATTTTACCTGAGGACCAATGAGATGTAGGAATGGAAGTCCACAGTGGGTGATGTCGTGTGTGGTAGCCGGTAATGACAGGTACTTACACGCACGATCTCCTTCAGGCCGGGTCATTTGTTCCCCTTTGATTCGGGCGGCTAACTCATCTTCAAATCTGAACTCGCCTGTGTTCTGTGACATGCAAAATATCAGCTGTCATTCCTTTTTGGAGTCTTCTGAATTACCCAACACTTGAATTAATCTTTCCTATTTCAGATACTTTAGGTGTGTACAAAATTAGTATTTTGTGTGACCCAGCTATACCTTTGGAGCATCATCTTCATCTGATTTTTCAAATAGGTCTGAATCCTCGTCATCCTCTTCTTCAAAACTAACCATAGATGACTTCTAGATGAAATTGAGGAAGAATTGTAAAACTTAATTGGCTTGAAGATGAAGTTATTTTTCATATGGAGACAGAAAAATGACTTAAGATACCTTTTGAATATTATTGTGAGTTTCAGGCTCCTCCTGGGAAACGTCATCATCTGAATTCTGTTTAAAAGAAGAAAAAAAACATTTTTTTTTTCTATTAAACGTTTTTGAAAATTAAAACAAAACCATAAGTTGTGAAATAATAAAGGAAATATTATCTCACAAATTCTTCTTTGTCATTTTCACTGTCAACAACGCTGTCCCTGTCACTGTCAACCGATAGTTCTGAAAATGACATTAAGGTTATTGATGTCAAGCTGAGGTACAGACAGAGCAGCTGTGAGAGTCTTACCGTCACTCGACAGGTCACCAAGCCCAACATCATCCTGCTCCATGAAGGCTTGAGAGCCAATCAGATACGGAAGCGGCCTATCCACATAGAGATCCTAATACCAAAATAAGCAACACCCAAACTTAATTACACTGATCTCATGACATGCATTCCAGTCAAAACTGCAATAATAGCATTTCACTGTTATTGCCCTTCATGGGAACAGCACACCTTGGGTTCCAGGATGGCCTCTTCTCTCTCCGGGATCTCCTCGTCCTCAGAGTCAGAGTTCCCTGCCTTGATGTCCAGATGCTCAAACGCCGACTCCAGTACTTTCAGCCCATAACTCACAGCTTCCTGCATCTTGGGGATCAACTCTGCCTCTTTTTGCTCTCGAGTCTTTTCCTGAAATTCAGAGATGAATAAATTCAATCTGAAAATACTTGCAAAAGTAGTTTCAGACTTACATTTTTTTTCCACATTTTGTCATGCTACAATCAAGACATCAACGTAATTTACTAGGCTTTCATCTGCTTGACCAACACAAAGTAGCACATAATCATGAAGAGAAAGCAAAACGTGACATGGGTTCATTTTCTCTCCAGTTAAAAAAGGAAATATGACATGCTTTTGTGTTTAGCCCTGTAAACAACAATACCACTACATAAAATTAAAATCTAGTGCAACAAACTGCCTTCGGATGTTCAGGAATGAGTAATTTATTCACTCATAAGCACAGCTGTTTAGTGAAGTATCATAGATGGGGTTTTTTTTCGATCAGTGAACAAATGGCATGAAAAAGACCAAGTAATGGCCAGGAAATAAAATAAGTATTTCAGTAAAACTGAGACAATGCATTGTTTTCCTCCCATTTTACTGACATGCACTACTTCGTATTTTCTTATCACATAAAACTCCAGCACAATAAATTTACATTTGTGTTTGTAAAGTGACAATATGTGAAAAGCTCAAAACACTGTAGTCAAGGAAAATGAGCGATGTTAGCAGGTTCGTGCTCAGTTACCTGTTCAGGCTGCTTCTCTGAAGCGTCAGCCTTGGGCATCGTCTCCTCCACCTCCTCATCATACACTCTCTGATACAGAACAGGATACACTGAATCATGTGTTGTCTACTTAAAAACTGCTCTGGCTCAAAAGAAGTCTAAAAATATCAATGTAAATTTAATTTGGCAAATACTATTAATGAATTTATGAGATACATTACATTTTCTATAAATTGTGTATTAGAGAGCATTAAAAAGTCATTGAAGACAGAGTGCAGGCGACTGTCTGTGGCCTTGGTGTCCCGGATAAGGCTGTCCAACTGCTTTTCAATCTCATGCGTCTTTGACAACATTCTCTGCGAAAAGTCTTGGAGGAAGAGGAAGAGCTGCGAGATAAAAAGAAAAAGCCGTTATGAAAACAGGATCCGTTGATTTCACAACTTTCTCAAGCACTGTTTCACTGATGCTTCAGAATGACAACACCGTTTCTAGCTTACCCCCGAGTCGGCTGCTAAGGACCAGTTGGCACTCTGTTGTCGGATCTCCTCAAGACTCCATGGTCTCTCCCACACCTGAGCATCTTTGCTAAAAGTCTCACTTCGGCTTGGGCCATTTGCGATTCCATTTGGCAAAGTACTCATCTGGAGTCAAATAATTTATTGTGATGATGGAAATCAATAATTCAGGCAGGCTTTTTAAATGCCTGTCAACACATAAAGAGCACAAAACTAAACAGAAAATTATCTTCAGTATACATTTGTACTCTAAACAAAAATCGGTTACCTGTGGGAGGAAATAAGAGCAAAAATGCAAATTGGAGTGAATGTTTCCACTGACAAAGACTTTCTAAGACTGAAATTCGCTGCCTATAGCTACCTTGACATAAGTACCACTTGTGTATGACATTAAATAACTATCAGTTTCAGTTGCATTTCTTTTCTTCATAGTACCTTCCCTTTAACATCCTGTCAAATTAAAATTACAAAACTCAGTGCATTTTATTGGGATTGTGCCTAACAGGCCAATAGAAAGTTCCCCCAGTACATAATTCTACGGTGGAAGAAAAATGATTACAACACATTTTACAACAAAAAAACTGAAGAACCTATTGTGCTTTTCAAATCCGTTTACATTCTAAAAGCATTGATTCTGATACCCCAAAGAAATGCCAGAACAATCAGCTACATTTAACTCAACTAAGCTGAAGAACCTGGCAAAGAAAGTATCACTCAGAAAAGCAACAAGAAGGTCTGTTACCCTGAAGGAGCAGCAGAGGATCCACAGCTAAGGTGGGAGAATGACTACACAACTTGCTTTAATGCAAAAGTGGAAAACTTGTCAAATTACCATAAAACATTGTGGGGGCAACATTGCGCTATGGTAATGGTAATTTTATTTAACACAGTCAAAAAAGATAGTCGGGTTTGATGGAAATATTGATGTAGGTAATTGCAGAACAGTCCTCCGAGGCAATGCTTCTCAACTCCAGCTCTCAACCCCTCCTCCCCCCGCACTGCATGTTTTAGATGTGCCTCTATTCCAGAACAGCTGATAGAAATTATTGCATGACCAAGTACTGCAGAAGCCTGTTAATCACCCACAGATTCAATCCAGGTGTATGGCAGAAGGAAAACACCTAAAACATGGAGGGGCAGAGGGGCGCGAGAAACACTGCTCTAAGGAAACATTATAGAGGTGACAAAAGACTTCAAATTGGAGTGGGGGTTGTCCTTCCAGATCGAATTAATCTTTGCAGACGTTTAACAGCCAATTTAACTGAGCAAGAAAGAATGGCAAAAAAACTTAATTGTCTAGATGTGCAAAACTGGTGGACACATAACCAAAAAGAAAGCCATAACTGCAATGAGAGAGGGACTAACCACAAATGCATGCCCTGCTTTTTTTTTATAAAATATCTTAAGCCTATAAATCATTTTCCTTCCACTTAACAATATGCATCACTTGTCTTGATTATTCACAGAAAATACCAACAAAATGAACTAAATTTGCATATATGTGACAAAATGTTATCAAATTCTAGAGGTATCATTACTTTTACAAAACACTATATGCTGCTTTATCAGAGATTAAAACAACATATCCTGACAGCCAGATGTGTACAAGGGAGTTGGGAAAACAACCTGGGAGCATAAAATTGAAGTTAAAGACAGTGACATCACAACCAGGAAGTTCATCATTGCTTGAAAGATCTCAAAGCTTTACAAGCAGTAAGAGTTCAGCTGTGGGGTCAAAGGTTTAAACCTCTTTAAAGAAAACTACATTACAAAAAAAACAGAGATAATCTCTTAAAAGATTATTAGCATCGTTAACATGCAACTATGTGAAACTAGATAACTGACCAAGTTTGTAACAAAAACAATATTGCATGTATTAATTAAAATTACAAAGACAGAGCTACCTTACCGAAGAACACAATTCAGTTGTTGGTGATTTGGTCCTTTTAGTGTCACCCAAAAACAAATATTGACTTGTGAATTCCCATAAATGTTGTAAACAATTTTACTAGTACACTTATAATGAAACACGACAGCAGTGCCTTTATAGTGACGTTGCTTGATTAGCGAAATGTAATTTATTACGTCCCCATGAAGTTTCCAGAATTTGTTTTTTTAAGGGAAAACGGGGGGAGACTGTATGGCTTAGCTAGCATTTAGCTAGCCAACATCAACACTGATGTTCCGTGTAGCATAAACGGATAAATCACCCTGCATATAAGTGGTCCCACGCTTACCTTGAATATCTCCTGTTAAGCGCTGCCCACGACGGACAACTGCGGTCAAAAACGAAGAAAAAAAAATTAAGATCGATTATGCAAAATTTGGCCTTTCCCTCATTGGTCTTCTGACAGATCAGCCATATTCTGTCTGCAGACAGTCACCTGACTAGCGTTGTATAGCAACCAAGTAGAGAGGGGCGGACCGGAACAAACCAACAATGTTTGTGGGGGGAATCCGACAGAAGTTGTGAAATCACAGACATAAGAAAGATCCTTCTCTACTATGCCTGTGTGAATTATCTGGTTTAGTTTTAGGCTGAAATTCCACCCTCGTCCTCCTATATTTCAATAACGCTTGATAAATTTATTTAACTTTATCTGGAAAACAAAAACATTTGACACATTAATAAATTTAAGAGAAAGTGGTTCATTTTTAAAAAATAACCACAATAATATATAAAACACCTTTTCCAAATCTATGTTTTGCAACTTTTGCGGAATTCAGTTTCTTACTCTGCATATACTCTCCACTTTAGCAGTCTGCAGCACTGAGGTTTAAGCAATTCCTGTTTATTTTACTAAAACATTGTTAGGTCTAGTGTCTCATCTTCCTTCAGACAATATTCCAGATTTTCATTGGTGTTTAGATCAGGCTTGCCATTCAAACACAATTATGCTCTGGTAATTAAACCAGGCATTGTTACACTTCGCAGTGTGAGCTCCTGCCAAGTTTGGCTAGGACATGGAATGAGCATCTTTCTAAAGCTCGTCAGCAGAGAAAATCATGGAAATGAACTAGTTTCCTGGCAGATGGCTGCACTGAGTTTGGATTTAATTAAACACCAGTAGATGACAGCTCTCCCTGAATCACCACTGTGGAAATTTTTCACTGTTGAAGTTTAGATTCTGTGCATCTTCACCTTTCCTTTTTTCCTCGTCTAAATGAAATGCACTAACTTCCATCTGAAAGATGATTTTGGGCCACTTCAAATTAGAGTCTCACTTGTTCATTACCCAGGAAAAGTGTTTCTGACATTTTATATTGTTCAGGGGTGGCTCCCACAAACTCTTGAATGGGTTTTGCTTCACAATCCTTAAGGCTGGGTTTATCCCTGTTGCCATTATATTTTTGTCTACCATAGCTTTTCCTTTAACTGCACTTTCCAATAGGAAAGTGCAGTTAGGTTAAACACTGAGCAATACCTTTACTTGCTTGCCCTGGTTGTGGAGGAGATCAATAAAAACCTGCTGGAAAGGTTTTCACCATGATTTCTGGATTATTAATATTTTGTCTTACATATTATTCACATTTTAGACTAACTGAACTGGTTGCTTTTTGCTGGCTGTAAGCCATAATCACTCAAATCAACAAACAATTGAAATACATTGCACTGTACAACTCCCACTTTGACTGAATTACTTTTGATCAAGTGAAATTCGTTTCATTCAGGTTTCAAACATGAGCCTGAATTAAATATTTTTCTTGTAAAAAAATGTCATGTGTTACCAAATGTATGAAATGACTTTTACATCTCAGTTGATCTTCAGTCATTTCAACATTCAAGTCAGAAAGTTCAGATGAAATTTTAGTCACCAACCCCTAGATAAAATAGCTTACAAAATACAAAAACATCATGGAAACTTACAAATAATTTATTTTATGTACTTGAAAAAGGCCTAAAAATATTTTAATAATAAAAACTATGCCACAGTGAAATTAACAGGTAATTTTTTTTAAATAACATGACAAAAGCTGCATTACTGACCAATGTTAATGAAAAAAAACAACTCTTAAGTTAACAAAATATATACATTTTTACCTTTTAATAACAAAAAACCAATGCAGAAAAATTGTCAAATGTTTTTTAACAACTTACAACCTTTAATAACCTTTAATAACCTATTTACCTTTAACAACCTTTAATATGTCAGAAGCACAAATCAAAATATTTACAATGACCTCTGTAAACTTTGTATTCTAAACATGTTTTTTTTTATCATTATGTAAAGTTTTATAGAAACCTACTATTGCATACGGTTAACCTGAGAGTTACGTGCTCAAAAAAGACTAATCAGTAAGTAAAAGTGCAAATAATTTTTACTTAAAGGCAAAAGGTTGACAACCAGAAGAAGAAGAAAAGAAAAAAGATATGTATGACAGAGATTCACAGGACAGCATCAGGAGGTGGCGTTTTTTCCCTTTCAGCAGTCTGAATCTCTGTGTCTGTACATTCTTTAGGACTGGGATCAATTTTCTCATCCGCAGCTTGAGGCTGCATCAGAGGCATTGCTTGGTTTAAGTCACCAGTCACTTGCTCCTCTGTCGCTGTCGTTTCTCCCGCCTTTGTATCGTCTTCCCTGTCTCCCGGATGTTCAACTACTTCCATGTCTTCTTTGACCTCTGTTTTTTCGTTGTCTCCTTCTTTACTTTCGGCAATTAAAGTGTCATTCTCATTAATTATTATGGTCTCTTCGTCGTCTTCAATGAAAATGGCTTCTTCATCGTCTTCAGTGTTCCCGAAGGTTTCCACAGGCTGCCAATAATCATACAGCTTACCCTGCAACAAAAATTACAAAACATCGCAGAGATCGTTCAAATCGCTGCCAATGTTTTAATACATTCAAAGAAACGGCGGTGAGGGAAGTAATTATGTGTACTATACATTGAGAGGTCTAGTTTTCTGGAGGAGCATCTGCCACTTTGTGTAGATCCTGGCTACCAGATCCTTCACCTAGAAGAGGAATACAGACATAATGCACAGCTTTAAACGTATACAGTCTGTTCCTGTTAGTCAAAAAGCTTTTTCTGATGTTGCTACAGACGATGCAGCCAAAAATAGAAAGTTTCAGTTGGTAAAGGAATATCTGCATTAATCATTTCATGATAAAACGGAACATCTTTATATCTGTCTATGGGAGAGATTTTGGTCATTTTGTACCTTAGTTTTTTATATGCTAGAGTGTTTCAGTATAAAATGATGAAGGCTACTGCTGGATGTTTGGTGCTGACAATGTGCACAGTTGCACCTGCCAAGGGAAGTTTTCATTTTCACTTTGATGTCATGATACAGTAATTTTTCATGTTAAAGCCACAACCTACTGTAAAAAAAAAAAAAAAAATCTAGTTAAAGGAATGCGATGAGTAACATCTACCAGCAGGAGGTCGCGCATCAATCAATTGTGGTTTGATTGGAGTCACAGGGTGTTATTTTGAGTCAAGAATCTATACTTGAGCGAAATTGGGATGCAAATTGGAAAACTGACCTGGAGCTACAGATGGGAGAAATGTACTTTAATTTTTATGTCAATATTTTGTCATATTTATAGTGTCATGGTAACAGCCTTTGCAAACAGAGGTGAACAGATAATTATTATTAGACTTGGACACTAGAGCCCATATTTTGTCGCTGGTGTGTTGCACCACCACATCAGAAATTTAAAGTAGTTCCCCAAATTGCAAGGCGGTAACAAAAATAATGTCCTAAAACAGAGGAACTTGTGGAGTTTTGAGATTTTGTTGCAGCCTTTCTTCTAAAAGCAGGGAAGTCGATAAATACAGCCTTTAAGTAATAAAACGTGAACTCTGACACTTAACTGTTCTTATTCACCTCAATTATGTTTTGC
The DNA here is from genome assembly GCF_019740435.1 of Gambusia affinis. Lineage (NCBI taxonomy): Eukaryota > Metazoa > Chordata > Actinopteri > Cyprinodontiformes > Poeciliidae > Gambusia > Gambusia affinis. The sequence goes on from NC_057880.1 coordinate 14,207,580, forward strand.
ATAGCCAATTAGCACTTGAAAAGACAAAATTGTAGTGATTATGGAAAAATTTATGGAAAATTGTAAAACTAAATGCACTAAAAAATTTGAACTGAAATGTTTTCAGGAAGCCAGGTTTTAACATCTGCCTAAACATTTTAGTTAAGAAAATGCTGTAATGCACATCTATTTGCACCGGATCCAGACACATTTTTCCGATTTATATTTTGAGGTCGTCCCCACCTTGCTGCGGTAAAGACATTTTTCGCTCTCTCTGATGTCACATTTAACATGCGTTTCCAGTTCTGATGACAAAACAAGCAGCTGCGCCTAAAGAAAGAAAAAAAAAAAGAAGAAGAAAAACAAATCTCCTTTAGTTGGATTTCTAGTATCCAAAATTCCATTGTGATTTGTTTAAACTGAACTGTATTCCAACAACACTGTATTTAGAAAAAAGAAAAAGAAGTTACCTTCTGCTGAGGTCTGAAGACCTGTAAATTGGACGCCTCATTTGTCAGAGTCAGAAGGCTATAACACAGGTAGTAGGCCTGGAATGCATAAGAAACTTGTGTAAAAACAAAATTGATATCCTCTTTTTGTGATGCTACTTTTGTAATCCCTCCTCACCTGTTGGTCTTGAGTTGCCATCTCCTCCTCTTTGTCTTTCTGCTGGATACTTCGGAGAAGGGCGGAGGGTTGCATTTGAGGAAGATACGGCCTCAACTCTGCAAGCTGCCCACCATGCAAACGTCATTGTTTAACATGACTGAATTCGAGCTGCTGTAGAACGGATGACTTCAATACTTTAAGAGAGCTTACCGGAAGTTCTTTCTCCACAGGGATATAGGTGCAATTTCCATCCAGCAACTTAGAGATGAAGCACATGCTTAGATGGCGGCGCAGTTCTCTACTCGGAGAAACCAAGAAGGAAATAATGAGATTTTAACTGAGAAAAAGATAACAAAACTAAATGCAGAACCCCTCCTTACTTCTAAAATGTCCAATATTTATGTAATGTTTTGCATGATAGGATTTGAAACCACTAGGTTTTTTGTAATCTCACTTGCACATTTTGATTCTTTTACATCGTTAATATAATGCAAGAAAACTAGCTTTAAAATAAATGCATAAAAAAAAAATAATATACTTACTTTCCACATTTACTGTCAGGTAGGAGTTGCACCAGGAGGCACATGTTGTGATGATCATCCGTTAAATCAGTCAGCGCTTTGCAGACTCTCGGCAGCTACAGCGGAGAAATAATGTGACGTCAGCAATTTAACCACTGCTTAAAGTGTAAAGAAACACAAAAGCCATTTTTGCAGAGTGGGAAGTGTTTTTTTGTTAACTGACCACAGAAGACCAGTCACTGATGTTGTTGATTATTGTATACAGCAGACAGCTCACTGCTACGTTGGACTGGAGGATCAGCCGTGTGTCGAGGCTGATTCTTCCCACCACGGTTAGCAGCAACAGCAGCTCGTCGTTGCTGTATGCGTGAGGGCAGAGGCCCATACAGTAAGACAGGTACTGGGAAAAATGTCCAAAAAAAAACAAAACAGCAAAACAAGAAGGAATAGTGAAACTGGTTAGACAAGGTTTTCTCGTTTTCACTCTAATAGGCGAGGTCTAGTTACAGTAAAATCAGTTGTAAAGTAAAAGGTAACTCTTAGCGTGTTTTTCACACCTGATAGTTCAGTAAATTTGGTTCAATTGTGGGGCCAACATTGCAACATTTTTATTAATTTCAGTTGGTGCGGTTCGTTTTCACACTGCACCGCGTCAAACAAACAAAACTTTTCGAAAAACCTCTTCACCCCCTCGCCTGCGGTGAGAGTCCGTATTAAGAGTTTCATTGCACATTCACATCTCCAAAAAAATATTAAACCGTACTTTGATTAAAGCGGGGTGAACAAGACTTTTATTTTGTTAATAACACTTATAAGATATGCAAGAAAAACCTTTACTAAATAAAAGTCCATCTTAAGTGTAACAAATTAAAACGTCCTAATTGCTCACCTTTATGATGTTTGTGCAGTTGTGTTCAGGGAAACTGATGTCTTCATTGTTGTTAGAAGGAGACTCACTTTTAATATAGACATCCTCTCTAAACAAAGAAAAAAATAATCCTTGTCATTTCAAATAAAGTGTCTTTGTTATTTATTTCTAAATGCAAAGCAGCAACGTGACTCATTCGCAGAGCAGACACTCACAGCAAATCTCCCTCTGTGAATGATGGCTGCAGACTCTCATAGGGGAAGAGTGTCACAAATGCAGCACCCATGTTCATAAAGACAAGCGTCACGTCGGCCAAACTGGGAACCCAAACTTCAAACTTCTGGTTGTCATTGTTCACTAAGTGTACAAACAGAAAAAAAAACAAAAAAAAACATCACTTTTCCCTCAGTAAAAAAAAAAAAAAAAGAAACCAATGAGGGAAGATGCTAACCTATCTGATAAGCAGCAGAACAGGCGATGTCACAAAGGGCTTGTAGGATCTTATTGGATATGATCCTTTCACTATGGACCGACATCATCTATGAAGAACAGGTGAAGGTTTAAAAACAGTTTCTAAGTTTCTATGATGTAGCTACTGTAGAGTGTGTTGGGAGTACCTTGAAAAGAAAGCGGGTAACCTGAGCTGGACAAGGTGAGTTACAGTAAGCTTCCTCAAACAGACCAACATTCAAGTGCAGTCTCAACTGAGCAGGACTGGACCTGCAATGAGACAGGCGACATAAACAAACAAGATGAAACTTTACATTGGTTCAACACCATTAGTTTGCCAATTACCAACAGAGGTTACATTGTCGAATACAAGCAGCAGTAAAGGAATCTGCACAAAGTTCAAGAATAAACAAGGAAATTATGCATGCTGAGGAACTTCCTGTGGCCTCTCTAAATGGACTTTCTGAAAATTGAGGAAAGTTAAACGATTTACAGGTTAGAGCATTTTAGTGATCTGATCTACTGTCACCACAATCTACGTCATCATTGCTTTAATAATTTTTAGAAAAATAATCTATATTCAGATGGCTCACTTTGCTGTGGCGTCTTTTGTTGCAGTTACAACTACAAGTCTTTTTCTGAGTGTTTCTCCTGGCTGTGCACATGTATAGACAAACTTTTTCCCATCATATAGAAAACTGCTCAAGCTCAGCGCGATTTGATGGAGAGGCTCTAATTTTTCCACGTCTCTTCACAGCTTATAGACAGGGTACAAAAGTATACTGAACTGAGAGCAAATGCAAGCCACGCTTTTTTTTTTTTTTTTTTTATTTCCAATAAATGTTTTTTTCTCTCTTCCCTTCCCTACTGCTATGCGTTGTAACATCAGAAAATATTACATGTTTAATATGTCTTAATATTTTTGCAGTATACTTTGGATTTATTTCTTTTTTTACAAAAGCAAATTTAAGTCCCATATATACTCATTTTCTTACGCTAAAGAAAAGGACAAAACTAGTTTTTTTCCAAGCCAGTAACCAATTCGTAAGCACTGGGATTATGGGACAAAAGTCAGAGAAAAACAACAGCACTTACGTTTGATAAAGAGCCAACAGAATACGCTAGTAAAACAGTTAAATTACCTACACTGGTGTTTTAGGGCACATATTTAAACACCGCAGCTTCTATTACAAAGCAAAGTGACTCCACGTGTATAAACAAACACACACACACGAGTACACTTTACCAAATAAGTGTTTTCTGAGAGGCCCCTTGAGGACTGACGTGGCACTGCCTGAGCTGCAGTGAATCCTGGTGAAAGATCTGGCCGAACCTCTCCAGGTTAAAAACTATCTCCCCTGGTGGGATTTCTCTGATTGCAGCAGACATCAATGAAAAGTGCTGCAGAAACTCCCTGGAGAACAAATTATAAATCAGTTTTAGTTTACATTAAAATCATGTTTATCCCAATAAGCCCAGAGTATTACTGCCAATATGCTTCCGTTTCTCTTACTGGTGTTCATTGGCAATCTCATCCTGGTTCTCCTCTGCCGCCTCATACTCAGCTAACCTCAGGAGGTCTTCATTGCAGGCAGACAGAAGTTGTGCTTCAATCTCCTTTGCTCTGATAAACATTTAAACAAAAGAGAAAATAAATTGAACACGGTCCAGAGACATGAGACAAAAACCAATAAGTAGATTTTTTTTCTGGATTATGTACTTCTTGGTGCTGTTTATCTCCTTCAGCATCTGGTCCAGGTTGTTCTTGTAGACTCCTGGCTTTGTGGAGGATGACAGGAGGCGCTAAGTGAAGTAAAGGGAGACAAAAAACCCCCCCCATCAAAATCAAATTTTAAACAGTATTGGTCATGTTGCATGTTCAACTTTATGTGCAAACAACACAAATTAGAAGGAGCTTACCGTTTTTGACTGAGAGCTATGACATCCTGGCGTGTTCGGCTCCGAGATGGTTTCTTTCTGCGGCATGTCTGGAGGCTTCGAAACGCGCTCCATCATCTCCTGGAAGGAGATTAGCGGCTCCTCTTCGCTGCTGTCAGAGCTCTGGCTTGGATCTATATCATATGAGATGCTCAGGCCAAGGTCTAGTTCAACGTCAATAGAGTCTTCTTCTTTCCCCCCCATACTCCGTTCAACGTCCTCCTCCTCTAATGGTGGGGGCTTTGTGCATTGAGGGGAACTCTCTTGCACAGAGGCTGCTGTGTCCGTTTCCGAGCAACGCGAACCCTCACTGGTTTTAGGTTTCAGGGAGGGGTTGTGCTGAGGTTTAAAACTCTCATCCTTAGATTGACTTCTTGAAGAATTGACAGGACTGTGCCTGGTGCCTCCATCTTCCAGTTTTAATCGCTCCAAAGTCACAGTTGGGAAAAAGACAGTGGGGTTAGAGGCTGGTGAGGAGGCTGCATGAAGAGGTTGTGTGACAGGAGGAGATATGGGTGTAACTGTTGGACTGCAGCTGGAACCTTTCTTTGAAGTGGGTGACTTTATCGTCTGCTCTTCCAACTTACACTTTGGAGCCTTACACGCAGGCCTGACAACATAAACGTTGGGGTCAGGGGTGAAGAGCTGATCTATGTCGTCAGGGACAACCGCTGGTCTTCGTACACGACTAGCTTTACTGCGTTCTGGTATGCTACAACTCAGAGAACTTAAACTAGGCTTAGATGCTGGTTTTGAAGAGATGCCCTCCAATTTTCTGCTGTCTGTCTTAACTGGTACACTACAGCCAGCGTTGGAGTTACTACAAACCGAACCAACATGTGGAGGTTTGCTGCACTCCTTATGATGAACTTTAGACGAACTCGACTTGTCCTTTTTTTGGTTTTCCTCATTTTGATTCTTTGGACTCCCTTCACTCAGAGATGAAGTCAATCTTAACTTCACTATATTATTCTCAGTGGTAATAAAGCCTTTCTTTGCCCCTGTAGATTGTGTTTTCTTTGGACAAACTAAGTCTAACTGCGAGGGTTTAAGAGTGGATGACAAAGCTGAGCATGCTGGCTCAGACTTCAGAAGTCTGTTTGTTGTTTCAGGCGACAACTCAAAGATCGAGGAGCTTTTTGATGATGGCTGACGGTCCAGTGAAGATCTTGGTGAGGTGCCAGGAGTAACTCCGTTTGTCTCTGCTGTTCCAAGGTTTATTCCTTTGTGACAAGGTTTCTTGGTGTTCTTAAAGCAAGGCTCCCCCTCCCTGCGTCTCTTTTGGGATGTGCTATTCAGATCCATCACTACAAATAGAAAGAGAGTTTCCTTTCAATTAAATTCAGTATTGCTTATAGGGGCATCTTAATAATACAACAATAAAACGAGGGCGACAATATTGCTAGTTTGTTTTGTTTCTCTTTCTACCAAAGAGACTGAATAACAAAATGCTTAACTCCGGTTCCTCCAGTAACTCCTCCGCTATCGTTTCCTTGGTAACGGCTAAACACACAGAGCGCTCGAGTTTCTTCCACTCGGGCCGAATACACGGACAGATAGCAAAAACGATAAAAGTGGAACAATTTTCAACTTTCTTGTGTAGCGTCGCTAGTCCGCGTGTGCATGTCTGCGTATATGAGCTCGAAATTTTGCATGAACGAATTACGCTGTTTGCTCGTCGGGATGAGTGCAAAGCCTGTCGCCTCATCGCGCAAACTCCATAGAAATAAATGGAGACGGAGCGCTGTCTCCCGCCGTCACCGTGTGACCTTACCCTAGTTACCTACCGCCGGGCTCCTAGTCTCCTACCACAGTGCTAGAATAAAGCCCGGTGAGGAGGAGCGAACCGGGGAAGCGCAGATTTAAAAGTCTGACGTGAGAGCGGCACTCTGGGAGCGTTTTCGATTCAAACTGACATAACCATGATGAACCACGTAACCTGTGGAGTCGCTATGTTGTAAAACATAAAAACTAGCAAACTACATATATGCACTTATGCTTGCTTGGGGACCTTAGGGCTTAAACAATTCCTAGAGTGATTCGAGTAGCTCGATTATTAAAATTATTCGAGGAAAATACATCTGCTTCAAAGCTTCGTTAAGTTATGTTTTACTATTTAATGCAGTGTTCTGACCCGGTTATTATTTGCGTTGCACAGCGCTCTCACCTCCGCCTGACTTGTTGCCGAAAGCTAAGAGTTGGCAACATAACTTCCCATTTTCAAGTTCGGCCTGGGAGGATTTTATTGATTGATGATAATGTCCGGGTTTTGTCGTTTTTTAGGGGGACCCATAAGCATCCTTAAAATGACGGCAGCTTTTCTCCTCCCGGAGCTGATGGTTCAGAGCGAATGGCGGGGACGAGCACGGCGGAATTATTTATATAAGTGAGCGGATGGACTGAACACTGCGTGTGGCTGTGCTTTAGATACGTAGCTTTACTGACTAACCACAAAATAAATGTCATCTCATCCCAGTCGCAACAAATGGGTGGCGGAGCGCATCGTGACGGTACATAGCTGGTAGACGTGTTTCTGTGTGTGACGAATGCCTGCGTCAAATCCCGTCGCATACGCACGCTTTATACGAGGGGTCTTGGTGAGGCTCAACACTCAAAATCCTCCAGTTACAGACCGCAGGTCCGAATCTCAACCAAACTACTGAATGGGCTTTGCTTCATATTTCTCTGCTAGCTGTATTCACGCCTACTGCTTGTGTTCTTTTTTCTACCACATTTTACAGAAAAGCTTTTCATGTGTACTACTATAATTTTCTGGAAAACTTTATTTTGTGCTTTCAGAAAATAAAGTTTTATGAAAGCACAAATAAACTCCTCAGTTACTAAAAAGTTGAGACTGAACAAGTTAATATATAATTGTAATTGTCACAATTTCTTTTATTCCCCTCTTCAAAATATTCCGAAAGTAAACCCCGCAATTGTTAATAAGAATATTACCTGGAATAATGCTTTCTCTTGAATGTGTCTGTTCATGTTGGAGGTTCTAAAACAGTAAAGCAAAAAAAAAAAAAAAAAAAAAAAAAAAAAAAACACAAGCGGAAAAAAACAACAACAACAAAACAAAAAACCAGCAAACAAACAGAGAAAATAGTTAATAGTTATTCATTGAAATAGATGTCAGTTAATGGGCTAATCAACTAAATCACCTAGTAATTATAGCATTATGTCATCATTATGACTAATGGCAAAAGAATTGAGTAATTTCTTATGATCCACATGGTACTATTCTGATTTGATTAATGAATTCATTTGTTTATTTATACGGATTTGGAGATTTTATGTTAATAACTGTTCTTGTCAGTCTAATGCTTAACTTTGAACTCTATAAAGCTAATATGATGATCATTACAGGGATAACTGATGAGTTTCCAAAAATCACCACCTGGTTCCCAAGATCAATGTCATCCTGTGTCAGTTGTTAAAACTGGATTTAAAACTAGCAATAGATATATCTAAAACATTTGTTTACTGTTTTTATGTATGTACAGAATTTTTCTTAAATTTAGCAGAAGTTCTGGTGTTGTTAAATATCATTATTAGGTCGGGTTATCCGTTAGCTTAACAAACATGCTGGTCTTATTCAGTAGTTTAAAAACAGGGCTGCCTTACTAAGAAGGATGGGTGATGCCAACTTAGTTTTTACATTACAACTGTCTGTGTATTTCCCTCAACCAGAAATTTGCTCATTTGTAGAAATTTTCCCCCCAGCTGACCAGCAGTGCTCAGCAAAAGATGAGGGAGAATATGCTCCATATGGCAGGAGACAACTTTAAAGGATTGTTGTACTTTCTCTGGTCCATCATTAAAAGTGATTTTAAAATCATAGAAACAGGATGAGGGAGAAGAATAAACTTTTTTGTTTTCCATTTTTACTTTTTGAAATAGGTAACCAGTCCTTGTCTATGCTTTAAATTGGGCAAGCAAAATATAATTCTGTTCCTACATACGGCCAATAACAAGGCTTTTTAATAGTCCAGGAGCTACAACGCTGTGTCTGAAGGGTAAGCTATCACTAATAGTTTTGCATTCGCTGCTGGTTTCTGGTAGTTCTCTCACAGCTGTTTGCTTGACACCAGGAAGAAATCCCTTTGAGTCTGTACGAGGATGCGTGGAAACTTTCTGACTGCCTCAGAGCGAACACTCACACATGATTTGTACAGATGAACATTGTGTAGGAAATCTCTTAGTTTGTTGAGCAGAGCCTGGCAGAATAAGTGTGAAGAGTCATAAACACTTTGCATTAATTTTTGCTTTAATGCCACAGAACTGCATGTTAAAAGAGAGAAAGAATTACCTTATTTGGGTCTTCTCTCTGTGACACGTCCTTGATTTTTCCTGAGTTAGAGGACGGGATCTTGGATTCAGCTCCTTGATCTCGTCTGGAGAGGCAGGAAGGGAGGGAGTTGCTTATATTCTTCCCAGACTGAGGGGATGGAGAATTAAATATAGTGGGAATAAAGCTTCTCTCAGCTGAGGTATGAGTCTTAGTTTGGCTGGCCAGAACAACTTGAGGTGAGGTGAAATATCCTGAGCCCAACCGTATCATGTGCTGAGGACCCAGATATTCCCTTGCTGGAGTGGCACCATTAAATGGGCTGCTCAGAACATGGCCATGAGATGGAGGAAAGGGCTTCAGAGGACCAAGTCTGTCTTTTAACAAAGAGTTCACAGGGGAAACAATGTTCGTGGAACTACTTGAAACAAGAGCTGCCGGATAGATCATTCCTGCTGGATGCCAGTTTGGGCTCAACGTGTTCATGTTGCGTTCCTCCGGAGTCTGGAGAGGCAAACCTCTCCTAGGTGCTGGATGAGAAAGCAAGTTTGGGACTTGAGATGGTCTGATTGGAGTCTCTTGGGGAAAAGATGCGAAATGTGAAAGTGGCTGTTGGTGGAGAGCAGGATCCATCACTGCAAACAGAAAAAAAAAGATATCTTCGTTTAACAAGATCAGCTGTTGTCACATTTCTGAGAAACACACACAAGCACCTGTGGACTTATTGAAAATTGCCTACAACAGGACAGTATTCACCAAACTTTAAGTCATGTTTTGTTCGTGGAGTTTTACTAATAGTGGTAGACGTATCCAAATCATCTTTCTTTCATTGTTTAGTATGCCTTTAAGATTTGATTTGATGAACTACTACTACAAAAAAGTACTGTATTTGCTGAAAATGGAAATGTATCTGGCACAACCACTTCCATATCCTTAGCCAGGAATTTCAGTGATAGAAACCACAGTACATATGCAGAAGCAAAGCCAGCTTATAAGGTCAGCAGACGGCACTCAGGCCGCTGTGGAGTTCTACAGGCTGGTGTAGATCTACAGGCTGGTGTAGATCTACAGGCTGGTGTAGATCTCCAACAGGGTGGAGATCACAGAAGCTGATGTGAAGCTGATGTGTCAGCTGACACAAAAAAAATGTCTGGGAACCTTTCATGGTGCAAGCAAGGAGGCATAGGATCTGTGGCCTGTGGCCTTGAGAAGTTACAGGGAGTACCAGCAAACAGTTTGTATTTTACACTCCCAACTTTTTTTTGTATCAGTACTTAGTGTTGTGAAAGAGAGTAGACACCTCTGAGAGACAAATTATAAGACTGAACACTGCCCTAGTTTTTGCTAAATTAAACTAAAATCTTTTAAATATTTGTGTTGTTGTCAGTCATCTTCAGCATTTTGTTTTCAGTAAGTCATTTTGAATACACAAATTCTTCAGCAGTGTTTTTATTTTCCAGAAGCAACTTGACTGAATCTGGTTTGAAGGTAATTCAGGTTTAGTCCTCAGCAGGGAGGATTTAATGTGTAGAGAGCTGCTAAAGATTACTTTTCTTTTCAATTTGGATAAATGACTGGGTCAGAGCATCTCCAATTGATTTGCTAATTAGCTTTAATAAATAGTTTTGCAAGTGTGTGATATTTTAGCCATTTTATTTGGACCCATTTTGCAAATTAACTGAAGGCTAGCAGTGAGAATGTACTGCCCCAGTGAAATACATTTTAATGAATAAAACTACTGAAGAAGTTAATGCAAGTTTTGATGGAAAGGTGTCAAAACACTGTATGATTATTTGCATACAGAAGTCAGGCACCTATGCTGAATGGAGCATTATGTGTTATGATCAGCAAAAAGATTTAGATCACCCAGGGTAGACAAGTGGTAAGAAATGGGTGGCTACTACTTTCAAATTGAGTAAAACTGGCCAGCATAGTTAACTGAATTTCTTTTTTATAAATACATATTCAAAAAGGGCAATAATAGCATAACATTTTATTTCCCTCTGGGATCAGTAAAGTATTGACTTTTTATGTACCTACGTAATACAGTAAGATTAGCTAGGAGAGCAGACTGGACAAAAAAAATGACCCAGTAACTGCCATATAAAAAATTCACAGCTCTGTTTAGTTAATATTAAGCGGTCTTAAACAAAACATTTTTTTAAAAAAAGCTTTAACAAAAAACTGATTCTTTTAACTTTTGTAAAATGCACACGTTGTCTTGGAATCGTAAATACAGAAATGTCATTTTGTTACCTGAACTGGTATTTTGCTGCAAAGCTTTGCAATGTGGTGGGTGTCCTGCTGATTCACCTCTGTGCTTCGGGGAGAAGTAATCCTCAACTACTCTAAAAAGTCAAACGAGGAGAACTCTTCGTAGATTGTTCACGAATGGAAGTCTGTTCACTAAGACGACAGAATTGCAACTCAAACAGGCTGTTTTCAAAAAAAGTAAAAGACGGCACAGCGTCACATGTTTATGTCAAACTGAGCTCTCGCTCCACCGCAACAGAAAAACTCCTGCTCTGAACTGAGAAAGACTACCAATCCGAGTATGCTACGTAAATGAAAACACGAGGAACTTATTTAAGGGGCTTAGGCGTTAACACATGCTTCAACGCTTTGACAATAATGACATTAAGCGAACTTGTAAATATTATCACAGCATGGTCAAGTTTTAATCACAAACGAGCACAAAGCTAACTCCTAGCAAACAACAAAGAAGGTGCACAGAACTTTGTAGAAACATGCTTGTTATTCTTCAACTTACGATCATTCTACTGACCTACAGCCACTTTCTGCAGTAGGAGTCTTAAATAAGTACACAGAAAAAGATATATACGTTTTACAGTAGCTTAATAATAGTAAATACTAGCAAGCCGCCGTTCCAGGAAGTGATTTTAAGCTAGGCGGCGGTTGACGCGCCTACAAACTTAACCATGTGGTGACAACAATGTTAACGGGATTCTTTTACCGCGTAGTTCCTTGATTTTCAGAAGTCTTCTCCATTGTAAGAGTCTTATGATTAGTTTATGACAACCTATAACGGAAATTACAAGACCGAGGATTTCCAGTGCTACAACTGCTCCATCACAAGTTTTTGTCCCGCTTTCTACTGTGTCGTTCTTACACGAACTGCATTCTGGAAGTTGAAGTCCAAGTCAAGCGTTTTACTTCCGAGGGACTTCCGTGTTTTTCCATAAACCATGGTAAAAACATCATTTTTAAAATATTTGTTAATGTACTATTTTATCATCGAAGTGATCAAATTACTGTCCAAGGAATGAAAAAGAGGAATATTTATACACAGAAGTGTTCAAATGTAGGTTGCTACAGTGACCATTCCTTTTGAATTATAATATTTATAATAAAATAACTACAACTTTCCAATTCACTGCAATTTAGATCGCTAGTGAAAATTGTGTCTGCAAGCAGCAATCCATGTTTGATTCTTTAAAAAAACAAACTTGTTTTGTTACCCCAGAATTTCACTTCCTTTGAGAATTAAAGTATGTTTTATTAGAACCGATTTCAATTAAATACTTTCGAAGAAGCAAATGAACAGTCAAATTAAAACAGCAGAAGCGTTGTCAAAATCACTCACACTCTCCAAGGTAACCCTTTGGACATTATTGTTGGAAGCTCAAACACAGTAAGACGTAAACACCTATTAATACTGACAGGTGGGTCCAGCAGAGCAACTATTAATTGTACTCTTCACAAAACTAGTCTTTATGGGAGCCAGGGAAGAAGAAAGCAACTGATGACAGAAAGCCAGAAGCACTTTTTGCAGATTGCCACACGGCACTCCATATAGAGGACACAGGGGACACATGCTCTGGTCAGATGAGATAAAAGTTAAACATTTTGACCAACAAGCAAAAGTCCACATCACCTTAGAATCATCATCCCTATGGTGATGTTTACATTTAAAATCACCTTCTCCAAGAAGTACTTTCCAAAAAGAGGCAGGAAGACAACAAAGACATACACACACTTTTTGATTTATTAGTTAATGGTTCTTTTAAGCAACACACAAGACATTGCATAAATTAAAACAAGCAACAATACTGTAGGACATGGTGTGAGGCACATTAAACCAATAGCAAACCAAATATGGTGAAACCACACAAAAACTGTTTAGTTTGAGACCCTTTGTTCTTAGCACTGTAAAATTGGTGAACTCTTAGCACAATAGCAAAAAAAAAGAATGATCTTTTTTTTTTTTTATAAAGTGTAATACTTGCAAAGAGATATTAGTCAATGCTCAAAATTACAGACAAAAACACAAACATTCATAAACATGGTATACAGCCTAAAGACATGCAGTGAAAGAAAAACAATTACCTGCTCTAAATATCCCATCCCACTCTCAAGAGATTGAAAAATTAGACAGCTGTTTCCATTGAATAGTTGTTCTAAAGTAAACATTGAAAATTTAGCAAATAAAAGCACATATTCAAAATGCCACATGCAATCACCTTGTCCCACGCATTAAACAAGGACAGGGGAAGATTGGTCCTTATCCCTGGTGCAGAAAACAGAGTACTTAAAAATACAGAATAAACATAAAAAGAGTTTGTAAGTTCTTACTTGTTGCAAACATACTATGCATGTTGAGCATCAAAACCGTAACTAAAATCTTATGAGCTTCTAGCTTACGGCAACATTCGAGTTTCGTTCAAGTCATTAAATATATTTTAATACAAGCTTTGACAATTTCTAATAAATATTATTTTAAGGTTATAATTTTTCCCATCTCTTGAGAGCTGTGGTTTCAATTTCTCTGAAACAAATCCATCCATATTTGTGACTTGCCCAGAATGAAGCCAGAAGAACAATCTATAGCATTTTGTTCATACTGTAGAACCTGAAACATATTAGCATTTGGGAAACACACTAATCTGAGGTCAGCTTTCAGGGATTACTTATACCTTCACACTAAATAGACTATTATGTTTGTTATTTATTTATTCATTTCTCTCTTGTTACTTCTTGGCTTTTCCTTGAGCAGCAACAGCCTCCATGGCTTTGCGTACAGTCTCCTCGTCTCCCAGAAACTGCATAGGCTTCACTGGCTTCAGGTTCTTGTCGAGCTCATAGAGGATTGGGATGCCAGTTGGCAGGTTCAGCTCCATGATCGCTTCGTCTGACATTCCTATGGATTGTTACACACAGAAAGCTGATTCTCATTAATGGATCAATTATTCCACTGATTTATAGGAAACGTTTTGCATGCCAATCCTGCTTGTTGAAAACATGTGTTCAAAGAAAACAAATTGACACCAAGTAATGAAGAATATATTTTAGAGTGAATTGTAAAGTGCATCGGCACTCACCCTCCAAGTGCTTCACAATTCCCCTCAAACTGTTTCCATGGGCAGCAATGAGCACCCGTTTCCCCTGTTTGATCTGAGGGGCAATCTCCTCATTCCAGAAAGGCAGTGCACGTGCAATGGTGTCCTTCAGGCTCTCGCAGGATGGCAGCTGGTCCTCAGTTAGGTCTGCATAGCGACGATCCTGCAAAGAAAACCACACCAGAATGTAAGGTTGGACAGAAAAGAAGAAACAATAGATATTTTGAACTCTTTTACCAACATTTGGACATAAATTGGTTTCCAAATGGTGCACAAACCAGTGCCTGACATAAGTACTTGCACCAAGTTGTCTGAAGAAGGTTTGTAAATTCAATAAATTTGTGGAAATGTTTAGTTTAATCAGTTGTTTAAAATGACAGCAGAAAACTAAACCAAGACAAGGCCATCAATTAAAACTGTCAGAATGGACAAGTACATTATCCCTCACAAAGGCAACCAAGAAGCCAAAGGTATAAAAGGATCATTTGACAGAACAATTATTAATTGTACACTGTATTACACCCTTTTTTGGGAGGGTGGAACGAATAATTAATAACAGAAACCTAAAAAATACACTGCTTGCAGATGACCTGAAAATGTATAGAGGACACAAGGGAGACATGCTCAGGTCTAATAAGGCAAAAGGTGAACTTTTAGGCCGGCATGCAAACCTCCACATTACCCCAAAAACACCAGCCCTGCAATGTGGAAGTAGCAACACACTGTGGGAATGCTTTTCTTCAGCAAGAAAAGGGAAATTGATCATTATGTGCTAGTTTTTGGTGTATCACATAAAATCCCCAAGAAATAAATTGAAATTCATAGCTGTGACAAAATCCAAAGAGTTATATGGGTATCGATACATTTGGAAGGTTCTGTCTAAAGCCTGAACATGCAGTGTAGATGCACTGTAATTTATTTTACGGTATTTACCCCATTTAAGATGTTTCTTGAACCAGTCGCTGCACCAGTAACAATGATACAAGTTCCCTCACCTTTATTTCTGCCTAACCATTTCAAAATATGACCATGTGGTTTCCATATTATCTGAACTTTGAACTTAAACCCAGAAGTACACTGTTGTGCCAGTCACATATTAACTCTCACTAGACATGCTGTTAGGCAATAACATTAGGGTGCTGCAAGCAAACAAAAGAGAATTGAATTCCAGTGGTTATCGTGTTTCGTTCCATATCATACGTGCAATTCCTTACACCCAGTATTGTCCTTTAAATATTGCAGGTATTTCAGTTATCAATCAGACCTTGCTGAAAAAATATACAAGGCATGCCTCCATTTTGTTATAATGTGCAAGCCCTAAGCCAGTCAACATGTACAAAATCTGAACGCCAACATAGCTGATTGTCTGTGTATTTACATTGGAGATAATCATATCAAACCTTGCTGATGATAGTGTAGTAGTCATGGTCTGGGTCCATGGAGGGAGGAGGGATGTCAAATGAGCGCCTCCAGATTTTCACTTGGGCCTCTCCGTGCTTAGCCGCTGTTTCAGCTTTGTTGAGCCCTGTTAGACCTCCATAATGGCGCTCATTGAGCCGCCAGGTCCGGTGGACTGGCACCCACATTTGATCAATGCCGTCTAAGACGAGCCATAAGGTCCTGATGGCCCGCTTCAATACCGAGGTGTAGCAGAGATCAAACTCAAAACCAGCATCTGTGAAATGCAGATAGAGACACAAAGACAATTGTGTTAAATATAAACTTATTTTATTAGCATCATAACATTTTGGACCAATTTGCAGAATATGAAATTTGCATTTTACTCATAAAACATAATCCAGGATCACTGTTGTCAAAATTCAATGTTAGATTATTTTTTAACAGTTGGAAATAAGTCATCAGTGAAATTTATTGTATTCCACAAGTAGGACCAACTTTGACTGGATCTATAAATCTTACCAAATGATTTAGATAGGGGTTGTAATTAATTTGATGCATATGAATTAAATAGAGACTCATTTGGATTCTGCATTGTATATAATGCAATATTCAGTATTTTCCTAGTTAACTATTTATGGTTTTCTCTGCCAATTCTGTTGATTTTTTCAATAAAAGTCCTTTGATGGACAAATCTATTTTGTAGTGCTTGGAGATTACATTTATTGTGAAAGGGTGCAATAAATAAATAAATAAATACAACTGCAAAACTGAATGCTATAAATGTTATCTGAAACGTTTTATGACTAATTGTTAAGGAAAAACGCCAAAAAATATTAATATTAATATTAATATTATGAAGAAATTACAGTGAATCAGGGCTGTGAATATATTTCTTATCACTGAGAAGTCATAAAATGATTTTTCTCAAAATTTATTTTTGATCTACACAACAAGATCCCTGATTTTGGAAACTGCCATTCCCGACTAATACCTGACTATTTAACTATAACTCATTGTCATCTCTCCTTGACCTGGAAAAGAAACATTTTTCAACAACCCTGCTATGGTCCTGTGCACTCGGATCACGTCAAAGCACTTTCTTTCAATCTCGTTCAGTGTCGGTTTGCGACTTGATGCATGCAGCTGCAATGATGCAACTCACTGTTGCATGTCTGGAATAACATCAAGCCTGATTGCGTTAGACAATTGTAAAATGCCAGTAGCCTCCACACCTTTAAGAGCCTGTCCTCCTCTCTTCGCCTCCTTCTCTCCGGTTTCGCTCAAATCTGCATCGAACCAGCCGCAGAAACGATTCTCCTGGTTCCAGTTGCTCTCTCCGTGGCGAATCAGCACTAATTTGAAGGCCGCCATGTTCAATATTGCTCTGCAACCTTCGATTGTTAAAATAAATATAAACTATCAAGTTGATTCAAACAGCTGACGGTGGTGAGGATGATGATGATGGTGAGCTGAGAGCCTGCAGCTCCAAGAAGCAGACAGGTCAAATCTTTGCTTTCAAACGTTTTTATTCTGTGGATTGGTTATCGTCTCACTTCCTGGTTTTTACATCCAATCAGAATCCGTCAATGTTACTTCTCAACCAATAGTACTGGAGGGCGTCATCAGATATGACCTTCATGATGTACATTGATTCTATGTATCTTATTTAATCAAGTTAAAAATAATAATGCTGGCAGTAAAAAGTAGTAATATAAACTGTATCTAAATCGTGCTGATAAAATATTGAAAAAGTTTGCAAAATAAGAATTGTAAGGAAAGGTGTTCACATTTACTTGTTAATGGCACTTTGTAATAAAGACAGTGTAACCATGTCTAAATTTAAACATTTTAAAATGTCTAATTAACCTGTTAGATCTTATACAATGAAGAAACTGGTCTGTGTTTATAGTTGTTTTTTTTTCAATTGGTGTGGCGCATTTCTCACAACTTCACATGTAGCACATTTCTCTAAAAATAAAATGTCCAAACTGCAAAACCTTTTAAATAAATATGCAAAAAGTATGGCAAATGCTCAAAACAGATTAATCATTAGCAGGTATTCATGTCAATGTTACGGCCTGGCTCGGATGGCCGCAACAAAACATAGGGAGGACACGGCAACCAGAAACATTTGTTCTTCCCTAGTCATGAACGCGGTTGGCCCCCACAGATCTCAGCTCCCACAATGTGCTAAGCGATCTGCCGGCGCCGCCTCTGAGTCCGGATCTTGGCTGGGCCTGGCCGACGCAACTGGTTCTTGCGTCGGCCATCATCTCATAATTGGAACGGCGCTCCTTATATACAATCCGGATGGCTACGTAATCAGAAACTCCTCCCACAATCGAGGACCTTAATTGACAAACAATTTACTGGCCACATACCCAGTAATTTGTCTATGTGAGCAGGATCGCAGAGCAGGGGCCGTCACATCAATAAAAGTGTCCGTATCATGAAAAATGGAAAGTCCGGTGCAATATTTATGAACAAGGTTGTCAAATGGCTTTTCTAGTATAATCTTGGTGACACCACCTGAAAATGCTTATAGCAGTACTATATGCTATTTGCACAGTTTAAACAGGTAAATATTAGACAGGTATGATTTATAAAATGAATAAAATTGACAAACTGTGACAACTAGTTCAAAATTTTTATATGAGATGAAACAAGCAACAAAATGAGGACTATTAGTTTTAATGGAAATCACCATTCAGTATCCCCCATCATAGATTTAAAAGACTTGTTGCAACTTCAGACAAATACTTGATGGCAGTTATTGAGACAAAAGGTTTAAAGGTACTTGTTTGTACTTGGGTAATCTTTGTCTAACATAAAGCTTGCTGCAGATTGGAAATTAGGAGACATTTGTAAGAGAGAAAACATTTTTTCACAGCATCATAAGACAGCCTTCTAGAACTCCATGGTGCCACTTGGTGGATTAATAAATAATTGCAAACAGATGAAAGGAATTAAAATTCAGTTGAAGCTTCTGAAAAGGGTCCAAATGAATGACACAGTTTTAAATGCTAGATCAATAGAATCACTTAGAAACCAGATTTTCTCATATGACAACTGTAATTTTTTTCTTAAATATTTTCATCATTGTGATTTAGAGATGTTTTATTGTTTGTTTTACCTCTGCATCTACACCAATTGATTATTGTGAAATACGATTTTAGCCTGGGTGGTTTGAGACTGATGGAGAAAGTTTTCTTGGAAAAAGTTACCAGCCTTGTTAGCTGTTATCAGAAGAGTCATCATCAACACTGGGAGGCAATTTTCTATCAACGAACATTACACAGGAAACTTTGGGAGTGGAATGTGCATCTCAGCAGCAAGCAACAGTTATAAGGAATCTCATAGAAATGTGATAGTTGTAGATACAAATGGGATGCTTTAAGAAGGTACAAGTTTTATTAATGGTAAACAAAGATAAATCAGCAAATATGTACATCTGCATTTTAGAAACTTTACAATGTAACACAGGAAATCTGTCATTTTATGGAGCCACTCCTTTCTCCTTTCAGCTCCGCTCATTCCTTCTGTAATACATTCTGCATGAAAAGTTGGCCAAAGACTGGCAGATTAAAGGAAGTGGTGGTATTTTCAAAGCTCTATAAATAGCAATCACCATTTCCCTCTGACTCCCTTCACACAACACATGGACACAAGGCCTATTCAGAGTTATAGCTTTTCCAAAAGCTGCTCTAACAGATGTTTATGGTTTCCTTGCATAAGTGAATAAGGAAACCATAAACTGCAGTTTCAGAGACGAACAAAGCTGCCACTCACAACATGTTTCTGATTCAATCCTTTCACAGACAGGAACTGAAGATATCAAATTTCTGTTTTAAGATATTGCCACAAATTCTCCTAGTTTTGCTCTTTTTTCTTCTTCTCCTCACTCACTTGTTTGTTTTTCCTTCATGTGGTTTTTCGACCCCTCTCTGTGTCTCTTTGGGAGTGGAATGTGCATCTCAGCAGTAGCTGTTGAAAGTGTGGTCATAAAGGGCACTGCTATGTGAGCGTCTTTGTTTTCGTCTTTCATGTGAGAACTTGTAGACACTTGGGCCAGACAGGAAGAAAACCAAGAAAAAAATAGAACATGCTGACAAAGTGGACACTTCCAGCAGTAGTTACTCACCTCAAGCTTGGGTGTAGATGTATTGCGGAAGCTTGCATGGACCTGCAGAGTTGCTGAAAGGATTTTTATGCACTCCAGTGAACATCAAAATATTCATTTGCTGAATATGCTGAAATACGTTAAATGTCTTACTATTTTTCAGATTCCGATGAGCTCTGCCCTAATCTTCATCTCTCTCCAAGGATTCACCATCAGATTTGGGTCAGGACTGTGGCGGCACCACAAACAACTACGCACATGCGCACTCACACCTACGGAGAATTTAGAGACACCAATTAACCTGACAGTCATGTTTTTGGACTGTGGAGAAAACCACAATATCTGGAGAGAACCCCCGCATGCAAACTCCATGCAGAACCTCAACCATTAAAAGTTGGATGGTATAGTAACAGAAAACATTTTATTGCCAGAATCTTAATGGCAAATCTAGAGAATCTTCCTTTGGCCGTAATTGTCAGCATGTTTTTGAACTAAACAAAACGTAAATGATTTACTTTGTTTACTGTCCATTACTTATTACCTCATGCTTGGTACTTTGTTTAGGCTGCACACAAGACTAATGAACTGTCTCCATTTAGCTGTGTGCACCAGTTGTGTTTCCGCAGGCAGGGACACGTGGACAGGACATCATTTCTGCAGAAGTCTCCACAGGGAGAAGGGTGGGTGGGTGGGAGTGAATGTGTGTGAGGGGAGGCTCATTTTCATCTTCAGAAGTACAGAAATGTCTGTTCTTGTGCTGCAGCTGGTTAACATTAACCCTCGGCACCACTCTTGCAGCTCAGGTTGTATGCTATCGTCATTCGCATAGATGATTTTTAACTGCACAGCCCTCATCTCCCATTGTGAATTAGGACTTAAGACAACATGTTTTCATTTTGATGCCCTCCCTTTCCCCATCTTTCCACCCCATGACAAAGATACTCATTATGTTCAGTTGCCAGTATGCATCTTGTTTGTTTAGTTCTATATTCTGCATCCTGATTGCAAAAATACATAAATAAAGAAAAAAAAAGAAAGACAGATATTACTATGAAGTTTTTCTCTTGTTCTAAAAGCATGAAAGTTGCTATAATTGGAGTATTTTTGTTGGAAATAAGTGTTTTAAAAGCAACATAATTGGGAGCATGTTTTGAAACTGTATGCAGACTTGAACAGATGAGGCACTGAATCATCTATACTTGGCTTTACTTTCGTTGGCTGAAGTTTCACCCCTCCTCCAGAACCCAGACAAACAGTTCCGGTAAGAGCCTCCTTCCAGATTAATTTAAAGGCATAACACACATTCTTACTCATGCACTATGTGCATACATTAGTCAGATGTCTGCGTGAGAGGCTCTTGTTTTTTTTTTTTGTTATTTTTTTTTTACATCCACAGAGATAGTTAATACACAGATGGAGATGTTGTTTAACAGCTCTGGGTGAATTTGCACCTTTTCAAATTCATACCCTCATTTCTTGTCATTTTGCCCTTTCCTAATTCTTACTTCCTGTTTCATATCTGTGAAAAACAACTTTTACCTAAATAATGATCCTTAGGGAATAAAGTTAATTTGTCATTCTCAGTAGGTATTTTCGTCCATTGTATGATTAAATTGTCATTAAAATTAGAAGATTCTTAGAATCTTACATTGTATTCCAATTGGTTTTTGCCTGATTCCCGTGTGGGCCACTTGGCTCTTGTAAATTATGACAGGTGTTACCCCTGATCAAACTATGATCACCCTGGCTGACCGACTTCTGTTATATCCCAGAGAGAGAGAGTTAAAAAGAAGGCAGCAGTAGAGCTGTCAGATAGATATATTAGTTAAAATTTCCAACTCAAGTTTTCATCTCAATGTTGATAAAGTGCCACAAATGTTCTTTTCAAGGTATGTGAAAGATCCAGACCCACATATTAAATACTGAAATAGCACAGGATTCAAAGTATTTAAGCACAACTGTCTTCAACTTCTTTGAATAGTTGTCAAAAATTTGCTCATTGATATCATTTTCAGAATTGTAGACATAGGAAACAATTCACAGACTGAAGCTTAGCAGATGTACATGAATGCAACATTTGTGTTACTGTTAGAGCTGTTACGACTGATAAGGGATACATTGCTATCATTAGAAATATTATCTGTAGAAATATTATATAAAAATTATATTATCAAAAGCTTAAAAAACTAAAAAGTCAAACTCAGAGTTTGACCTTTTACTCTTTTTAATAAAGATTATTATTTATGAGGTCAATCCAAAGTCATAAGATCCTAAGCAAAATTTAGATAAGGTCCTGCTTACAAAATATATTCTGTCACAAATATACTATGTCTGCTTTGCCTCGAAATAAAAATCCAAATCTGGAAAAGACACTGAATCTCAAGTTAAAAGTGTGCAAGTTTCAAGTTGAGTGGGATTTCTGTTGTGATTTTAACAAAGAATTAGCACTGTGCATGGTTGCATTTAATAAAATTTAGTAAAGTAAAGAAACATCTCATTGATCCTCAACCAGGGCATCTTTATTCATATTCTCTAAAATTATATTAGGAGCATATTTGTTCAGCATACAGCACCGTTCACATCCAGGAGGTTGTAACTGTTACCATCTTGAAGGCTGAAACTGGATGTTTGCAATAAAGACAAAAGAAAAACCGTTGTGAGTTGATGTCTGTTATCTGTAGAAAATGTCATTATACAAAAAAATGTGTAAGAAGATAAAAAAATAATTGTTATAATAAATCTGCAGCATTCCGATGATTTAGGACTTATAGTTAAAAGGCATATTAAGGCTATTTTCCATTAGGATTCATATAAAAATGCTTCTCAAGAAAAATTCTGCATTATTGTTTACACTATTGTCTGTGATGGAAACGGCAGTAATACTGAGACATGTACTCCAACCAATCAACCCCTCTCAGGGGGTTCTTGACCTTTGTACCTGGAGCTGCTTTTCATGCAATAACAGCCCCGATGGGAGACAGTAGAGGCAGTTCTTGAGTAAAATTACAGTGAAGGGAACTATTCCTCATCTTGCAGTGGATACTCCTCTTCCATCCCTCATCTCAACCTGATTCAGTGTCGTCAGATGACAGTCTGTTCTCCTCGGCTCTTCCTGCACCCTCCATAGATGATCGACAGGAGGTAGCTCAGGCAGCACAGACAGGCAAACACAGCCGCCGTCAGGTAGACCTTATACAGGCAAGAGTGCTGGTACTGGTCCAGGTTGCAGTAGGAGTAGCTCTCCGTCTTGTAGAACATGACTCCGATGGCCGGCAGGTAAAGCGCGGCGGCGGCCACGTCGTGCGTCAGGTTGGTGCAGAGCCAGCGCTCTCCTCCCAGCAGAGGAACCAGGTCCTGCTTGTCCAGGAGGGTGATGAAGAACAGGGCGAGGGTGAGGAGCCAGAACAGGACAGCGACGAACAGGACAAAGTGGATGGGGCCATCGTACTTGTTGGCAGCAACTGTGATCCACAGCCCAGCTCCGAACACGATCTGCAGGATCCGGGTGATTCCCAAGAAGCTCCGGAGGAACTTGGAAATGTTGCTCCTCAGCTGAGGCTGGGGAAGCTGGGGTGCCATCTCTCTCACTCTCTTTTCGTTCTCTCTCTGTACTCAGTTCTCTTCTCCGCTCAGACTTGAGCTTTTTTCCCCCCTTCGTCTCCCGAACAGGGCGGGTGCTTTTTGCCAGCAGCAAACAGCTGGAGAAAAGATGGTGAAAAAATGTGTAAGTAAAGTAATATTCACAGGAGAATCTGAGGTCCAATAAAAGAAACCAAAGTTTGGGAATAAAGAAGGACTCTGTTCTTTCCACAGCCCGGGGTTTTGAAATGACAAACCTTCTTGCAGGGTATGTTTCGTCTTTTCCGTTTCCTCCGTTGAATCCACACTATGTGGAGGGGGCGTCTTGTAATTCAAACTTTACTCCTCCTCAGACTCGCAGACGCAGGACAGAGAGGCCATGAACGTCTTTGTCCAGATCCATCAGTCATGCTGGGAGTGGCAACTTTGCCTTGGAAATCAGGATAACGGTGCTCGGAAACAGGGATTTCCAAGTTTAGGAAACACATAAACTTACGTTTAACCAATTTCTATTGGCAATGAGAAAGCAATATCATGATAAATAATATTACCATTATTTATCATGATATAAATAACTATTAAATGCCTGTTATTGTTATTACTACTACAATTAAAACGTGAATGGGGAAAAGGGTGATTTGAAAAGATTTAAATCATATATTATAGATTCAATAGACATAAAGTGAGCTATTCAAGAGTTTGTTCAAGCCCTAAGTTAAAATGTAATTTTTAAAAAATAATTTTCTGTAAAATTGTAACGTTCTGAGACACAGAATTTAGGATTTTATTATCTCTAACCCTATATAATAAAAATTACAAACATATATTTCATTTTATATGTAATGAAGCTATATCATATGAGTTTCACCTTTGACAGAACATGTCGAACTTTTACACATATTCTAACTTTTTTGGTGCTTTTGATATGATAGGAGTTGACCGAACTTGGTAGAAATATGCTCTATGGAAAAGAAAAGGTTATTATTTATATTTTATTTTCTTTATTCATTTAATTTCTAACAAGGACCTTATTTTCATAATGTTTCACGGTGTGTCTCAACGAAACCGCCCCTCACAACATGGCAACGACATCGACGCACACACGGACTCTCGGTGTTTTCATCCATGTACGTAGTAGTTGTTTTCTCCCAGTTAATGCATATGTACCATTTTAGATAAATCTAGAAGCCTATGTGGAGTTTAATCGACTAACCAGTCTGCATCGTTGTTTATTTGACTGGTCACCATTGGGATTTTTCTTAATAATGCCAGCTCTGTTGATAGAGCGCCACTGCTCATGAGCTCTGCATGCGTCATCCCAGCGCAGGATCCTCACATGTTACTCTCTCTCTCACATTAATGACAGCCGCTCCTCGCTCCAGCCAGTCTCATTGACGTCAATGAGCTTACGACCTGAACGCCCGACGTGGCCAGTGGGCGGAGGTAAGCTCCATCCACACCCCTCCAGACTCGTTATTGGTTGAAATAGCAAGTTTCGCCAGACTCCAGAGGCGGGCGCCTGCGCGTTGCGCCATTCCTATTAGTCTACGTTTACGTCATTGATTTATAAATGACACTCAACCCAAAGGAGCCAAATCAAAGCTCCACAAACAGAGCTGCACCAGTGTGTCGGCGCCTGCTGCGGTTTCTGCTCTATTTAATAAACAGTGGAGGACCAGGGAGAGATGGACTAAATCTTCAGGTAAGCCCCATTATTGTTATTATTACTATTATCATCATCATCATCATTATTATTTTTCACACAATCAAACTTTTCATCCTTTCCTTCTGAAAGTAGTGTGTTGAATAATAGTTTATCCCATCAATCTCCATGCAACTATTGTATACTTCGTCAAGTTTAAATGCACAGCATATTTCAGCAACAAGTCAGTTCAAAGTGCCTTAAGACAATTTTTTTGCAGGTCGTGGTTCTCTTATAAAAGAACAAACGTGGAGTGTTAAATGTTGCATGAGCTGATTGCAATCATTGACTCAGTTGTGAAACCCGTTGAACCAGTTAATGTATAATAGAGACAGTATTCTGTGTTCTGGCTTCATGGGCACAGAGACTGTGCAGCTTGCAGCTCAACTATAAGAGGATGCAAAACTCACTTTGATTAACAAACTAGTGAATAAGGAGGAGCTGCTTTAAACATGTACATCTTTAAAATTATCTGCTTGAAATAAATGACTTCTTATTACTTTAATAATAAGAATAAATGTGAAATAACTGGGAAAGGGGTGAATGTAGTAAAGAAACACGCAGTGCCATGAAAAGTATGTCAATTCCTTGAATTTCTTTATTTTATTTGTTCAGGGTGATGTGCAGTGTAGCATGAGTTATCCATCACACATCCTTTTGAATGTTGGTTTCATTCGAGCAGAATAGGGTTCTTCCACTAATTTGCCATGCCTAATACTGGTGGAAAATGCATGCAGTTTTCTTTTCTCTCTTCCATAAAGACTAGGTTTGTGGAGCGCACTGCTGATAGATTTTCCCACGTGATAGATAGAAGCCTTCCTGCTTCTCTTATTAAAATTCTCCTCACGCGGCCTCTTTACATAGACGAAAGTCCAAAGAGCAAATTTTACCATGCACAAGCTAAATTATCTTTTTTCTTACGCAGCAAACCATCTTTACAAAAAAAGGCATATTACTCAGCAAATACCCCCACATGCAAGCTCTATTTAAAAAGGCTGCAGGTTACTATACCAACATCAGTTGAGTTTGTTTGACCCCATTTTAGGAAAGTTGCGCTGTTTTAAAATATAGAGTACATAACGTGTTAAATCAAATACCATAGCAGGAATATAGACCTATTATTTTTGTAGTGAGACGCAATATTGAATGTTTAAATAGAAGAACTGGTTAAAGTAGGAGCCTAATGACCTGCCTGGAGCCTCAGCATACAGACCCCTGGTGTGGATGGTTGTCCATGTCTTGGCAGGTTTGCAGCTGTGTCAGAGAGTTTTTATTTTTAGATGATGTGCTGAACATAGCTTTATGAGATGGACATTACTTTATCTATTCCTGCTTCATTCTTCTCTATAACTTTCTCCCTGTCTGTTGTGTTTCTTAGGTCCTGTATTTATTTTGAAAATAAATTCCACTCAGGAAGACTCTATGTGTGTGTGCGCTACCCTATCCTCCACTGTTTTGTGCTGCATCACATAAATATAACATACTAAGAAAGTATATTGAAGTTTGTGTTTTTCATATTGCAAAAATAGGAAAAAGATAATGGTGAATTGCTGTTTTTTGCAAGGCACAGTATGTTTTTTTATTTATGCATATGACTACGAACTCAAAAGTAAAAACTTTGGGAAAATAAGTTACATGGACGGTAAAAATATGTTTCCTGATGAAGCCACATTTTTATGATATGATGTAATATTCTAGTGTATTTGGAAAAAAAGAAACACTCAGCAGTAATTAGAAATGAGAGTACACTTTGTGACTTTAAAATAACTGGCATTTACCAAATTAGTGATAAACTGACATTTCAGGAACCTCTCTGACTTTACATTCTTGGGTTGTATTCTGTTGTCTTATCTGTTGTGTAAAGAGAAACTTTGTGCTCCATTTCTTTAACATATTTTCATTTGAAAGCACTCTGAGCAGAAAGCAGTCAGTCAATTGTGACTTTTGCCATTCAATAAGCACCAAGTTGTGATTGACCCACTTTCTAACGGATGTGCGTAAAGGCAGACAAAGTTACCATCTGAAGTGTAATGGGCTTTAAAGTGCTGATGGTCACTTGCCTTCAAGCTGGATTAAAGAGTCGGAGCTGACTGGAGGATTCTCAGCCAAATGACAGCTGCTGTCTTGTGGTTTTACTTATTCCCTTGGAGTGAGGATGTGGTTTTGTACCCATTTCCTGGCTCAGCAGGACTCACTTCTTTGTCACTGATAAAGCACCAGAAGCAGATAAATTTGATGAAGTCACTTGTATATGCCCTTTTAAACTTTTCTTTTTTGGTCAACACATTTATCTGAAACAATTCCTCCTTTATTCTCCCCGCAGAATAAAGCCTGTGTAAATCGTGCGTCTGCCACCTCTACCACCTCTCTCTGGATGGATACCAGATCTGCCTCCGCTTCTCCCTCTGTAGTGGCCAGTCCTTCCTCCTTGTGGCGTCTGGCCGAGAGGAGGAACAGGAAGTCTGGCTCAGGAAACATTTTCAGCACCGTGAACCTGTGGCAGCTCCAGAGGTTGTTTAGGGCAGCTGGAGATGAGGATGCTGAGCAGAGGGCCCAACTCGTCTGGGGACGCAGAGACGAGGCTGAACTCGCTCAGGCCTTGATAGCGCTTCGGAGTCGAGGTCACCGCAGAGCGCTGAGGACCAATGGGAGAGATGCGATGGGCTCGCACTGGCTGCGAGCCTTCAGTCACCTCAGGTACAATCACCCACATATCAGGGAGGTAATGATCTAAGTCTCATACCCAAACAAATATCACATGGCTTTCCTCTTGCTAAAACACACAATCAGCAACAAGATGGAAATAAACATTGATTATTAATAGTCACCCAGGGTTGCCTATGACAAAGTACAAAAAAGACAAAGTGAATTTCCTCAAAGAGGAACAATAAAGGTTATTTGTATTTCTATTGTGTTCTAAAATTGGCTGACTCTCATGTTAATACCAATATATCATGCATTGCTATATACTAAGCTTTCACCTGTAATGACCATTCTCATCTCTAACAATGATCTCTGTTGCTCAGGATTGGAGAGACCTCTCCGAGAAGACAGGGAAAAGACACTGGCGAGGACAGGGATTTTAGAGCCGAGACAAAGAGAAGTCCGGAGTCCTACAGACACTCCTCATTTGAAGCGACTTCAGGAGAGATTGGTGCAGAATCAGTGCTAACTGAGATACAAAACCCTAATGGAAACTTTGACAGAGCGACTACAACCAGCTCAAGAGTGAGGAGGACAGGAGAAAGCAATCCAGAGAGATACTTGCACCGAATACTTCACTGAGAAACAAAGAACAGGAAAAAGTCCAGGACAGGACAAGGATGTGTATGTTTGGCCTTTCTTTTGCTGCTCTCTCTCACTGAACTACCAGCTGTTGGAAATGCAGTTGCACTAGATTAAACCACAAACTGATTCAAAACATCTCACAGCTTTAAATAGTGGTTGTTGCCCAGAAACTAGCTTATCTTTGTTCTTAAATTCATATTACTAGTAACACTAAGATAAAATTTGTTTGATTTTCATTGTCTACCATTGTCTGCTTATCACAACACAATGTAATAGAAGGCCTAATTATACCACATTACCATAATATTTCCTTTTCTACTTTGGTACAAGAATATTTGTAGTTTTCAGAAAGCACAACTATAAACACTACAAAGAGATCCCTTTTTTTTTTAATATAATTTATTGGTATTGTCTCTTATGTTAATGCAATGTTTTCATAAATCTTTTTTCTTTTTATTTTGAAACAAATAATTTCCAAATCAAGCAAAACACTCCTACATTTTAACCTCACACTTGCTTTCAGTTAGCTATTCTGGGTTCTTTTTCTGAGTATTTGAACCTCATAGTTCACATTGTTCCTAACTGAAAGGGAATTTAAAACTGAACTTTTGAAATGTTTAAACAAATTTAAAACTTGGATTCAAAAGATAGCATGTTTTACAAAGCTACATTATCGTCTGGCTGCCTTACTTGTTATAGTGCTCTCTGTTAAATTAAAGGGACTTGTATCAATATATTTTTGTCAAGGAGTACAATAGCTACGACTAACACATAGTTTCATATGAAATACCAAATGGCACTTCATTTGAGCTGGTCAGATTTGCGGCTAATTTCTAAAGGCAAGGAGGTCAAAGTAAAAAAACAAACAAAAAAACAACAAAAAACAATAGAAATATTTTTTTAAGAGCAGTCCTTCACTTGATATCAATAGTTCTGAAAATTGTGAAGCTTTACATCAACTCCAGGCTCAGGTAATAAAAGGAAAAGGAAATCACTTGACAGACTTTATTTTTGGGAGGTAACCACTGAGGTAAAAACTTAATTTGCCCCAAAAATATACACATATTTTTTTAGCTTGATAAATCATACAGTACATTAGTTTGTACCTTTGATATCTATTTATAACTCAGAATGGTCTTTTTTTTTTTCAACAATAAGCAAATTGTCAAATAAACCTTTAGAGGTTCTATGCTAAATATCACAGTAAAGGTTATAATGTGGGGGGATTTATTCTATTCTAAAAACTAACCTCTGATAGTGAAATTTCTGTTATGCTGAATAGAGTGTGTTATAATCAACAGCTGGCCTAATGAGAACATGTGCTGTAGTTGATAAAGTAGAGACATCTTGACCTAAAAAATGTGCATTATAATAAAAGGTTTTTCTTATGAATAACGACATTTATTCATTTATTTATTGTATTTTATCTATATATAACTATGCAGAGCATGTATATAAGAAAACACTCCATCAAGTGTTTTCCTCTAGAGGGCAGCATATGTTTCTATTGAAACATATGCTGCCCTCTAGCGCTCATGTTTATTTGTGTTATTCACACAGCTATGCCAACGTTTAGACATTAGATGGCGCAAAATGTTTAGTTTTGAAGAAAAAAATAAACCTTGGCAAGAGTTGGAATTGGAAATAACTCAAATTTTTGATTTGTCTCAAACTTTTTACCAATAAAACTTTACTTGGTAATATAGACCTTTTAGAAAATGCATAAGACTTTTAGAAATCTGTAACAAATGGGCTGTTTTATGGTTTACTTGAATGCATACAATATACTTTTATACTTTCTGAACAGCTCCAGTCTATTAATTCAATAAGTGTTTTAGTTTTATTATAGTTGTTTTCCTCTTTAGTTTGTGTGCAGTTTTAAAGCTTCCATGAAAGACCAGTTTTGGCCACGTGGAGCAGAAAGAGGCTAATATTGAATCGGGGATACTGTCCTCTTTGTCTGTCCTGGATTGACTTGGCTGTGCCTGCTTAGCTGGAGCCCTGACAGGCCTGAGGCCACTATGGGGTGGCTTTATGAGGTGCTGAGAGCTCATCTAATTCCCTCAAACCCACAGAAAGCAGCTGAGTGGCTGGGAGAAAATCCCCTATGAGCTGAACTTCTCACCTTGTTGTGTTTAAATAAGCACAGTGCACAGAAAAATTTACTTTCTCTGTGGGCTATTTAAGCCATTAACATGTGAACTGATGATCCAGCAATAATGTATATCTACAGCTATACAATCTCCCTTTTTCATTTTCACAGTGTATGTACATTTTCCTTTCTACAGAATGAGCTTTTCTTATTTAAACTTTATAATTCTCAGTGTAGCTGTAGAACTTGCTGTCCAGCAGTTTTTAAGCGGTTGTCCTGCTACTTATCTACAAATAAATACCTAATCATCCTGTTTATATTGACGGTTTTGCTGATATTGTTAATGTATGTATGTGGAAAAGACTAAAGCTGGTTTAATAAACCATTAAAATACATGTGTCTAAGATTAGCAATAGCCTTAAACAGAATCATTTTCTCTACCTGACTCGTGATGTTCAGGATATTTAGGTCCGTAAATATGATTCTGATCCTATAACAGAAAAATTATTATAAATACAGTACAGACCAAAAGTTTGGACACACCTTCTCATAGAATTCAATTAGAAAGTGTGTCCAAACATTTGGTCTGTACTGTAGATGTTTTTAATATTATACAATGTATCCTGCAAATGCACAAGTAATTAAAATACCTTAATAAGTGTTCATCGCTCTTGTACTTTTCCAAATTTTGCTGTGTTACAACCACATACATCAGTGTTTCATCGTGCGTCTAATCAGAACTTTATGTAATAAACTAACAACACATATTGTTTTTTTTTAGAAAAGTTTTCCCCAGATATATAGTGGCCTTTTTCAACAGTTGTCAAACAAGAAAGTGGGTTAAGAGAGAGGGGGCAAAGGTCATCGGGCCGGGACTCAAACCTGTGATGCCCACATTAAGGACCGAAGACATAAAATCCCTCACAAACAAGAACCTTCAGCAACATGAAAATAAGACGCTAAGGGTCTTATTTTATCTCATGGGTAAGAATGTTCCAGTCAAAGTTCAGACCAAAATTCAATAGCAAGTCTGTGACAAGATGTGGCAATTGCTTTTTCACGTACAGTGAGCTCTCTATCATATCTGACTGAGTATGAGTTATTTTGAAAAAAATGATGGTCAAAAGTTTCAGGTTATTAACATGCAAAACTGGTAGAGACATACACACAAAAATCTGCACATGTAAAAGAAGAAAAATTTCACACACAAATTAATATAAAATAAATACAAAAGTACACACACTTTCAGATTTTTGCTTGAAATAAAAAACAATACAAAAAACAAAACAAGCAAACAATTAAACCAGATTGTGTAAATATATATATATATATATATATATATATATATATATATATATATATATATATATATATATATATAGGTTATCTGACCTTGGAGCCCAACGAGGGTGCTGGCCTGGTGGAAGAGCTAAAGAGATCCAACAAGCAGTCGTTGGCATCAGCAACCAGGCAGAAAGAAGAGCTTGAAAAGCGGAGTGCAGCAGAATGCCTGGCAGTTTACGTAGACAGCTCAAATAGTCAGAGTGTGTATGATATATACCACAGAGTGTAAGAAAGAGCACATGTGAAGCTGCAGCCAGCTCGAGTTGGCTGTCTGAACTGGCTTGCAGGTCTCGCCTCATTTATCATTTTCTGTTTATTTTGCAATTATTCACTACTTTGTTTTTATGCGTCCCAGAACATTCAGATAAGATATCATAGATTTTATGATTGTAATATAGCATAATATGGTCACTTTCAACTAGTAAGAATAGTTTTGCATTTGCCCTGTCCTATGACGTTTGACCATGACACAGATTAACAATTTTGTCAGTTTCAGTGTTGCTTAAATGTTCTTTAATAATAATATTCCTATAAGGAATTTTTGCTAGAATTCAGAAAGATCGCAGCATCAAGCTTTGATTTCTATGTGCTACACTGTTGCCTTTTGGGCACATTTACATCTTAACAGTTAAGTTATGTGCATATGAATGAACATCAAAATTCTGAGTGGAGATGAGGTTTTAATAAAAACTGACAGAGGAAAAAGCTTCTCTGTGGAATGTTTTTGGTTGTAAGCCTTTTGTTGTGGAAGTCTCCACACACAAAGAAAATTAAATTGGTGCCTAAAAATAAAGCAGCATATTGGTTCTTGGCAGAAAAGCATTTATCGCCCAGCTGTCCACTGATTAGCCCAGTGGTACTTAAAACCCAAGTGTCTTTAGTTTTCTCAGCTTTTTGTCAGGAGTAAATTAAACAAAATATGACAAACACTGCCTGTCTAATCTCTTGCAGCCGGCCCTACAAACTGCAGCAGACTATTAACTTTGCATCTACTCCGTATTTTGATTAAATCCGTTCATAAATTGGATTTAGCCCTCCGCTTGTCATATAAATCAGCCCAGTAAATGTCATTTTGGTTGACAACTTTTCATGAGGTTGTTCCGACACAGACGTAAACTCTGATGTCAAATATAAAAGGCAGTCTCATCTTCCAGACATTTTTTGTGTGCAGATGAGGCGAGGCAAAGCAAAACAGACAAATGACGAAGAACAGAGATGAGTGACAGATGCACAGGGAGCACTGGCAGCAGATCTGATTTTCTAAGGAAGAAAATAGAAGTGTTCCTGTGTGTGAATGACAAAAAAAACCCCCAACAAATTGTATGGAGGGATTTTAGATAGGGAAGGATCTGAGGATTCAATGTGTCCCTGCTGCACCATAATTAGAGCAGGGAAAGGTAATTATGTGAGGATACATACAGAATAAACTCCCTGTGCTCTGATAATGATTTCTAACATGCAAATACAAAGGCATGGAGCTGCACTCTGCATCTTCATTCAAGGCAAAATCACACAACACTGCAGCACAGCCATCATTGTTTGTCCTCAATTTGTATGTCAGTGTGTGGCTTTGCTCTTATTTTGGGCTCTGATTCTCCAAACACAGGCGTGGCACTCTACACGCGCTCGTCTTTGAGGTTCACGCAGACGTCAAGCATGATTCAACGGAAGAGTCATGCAGAACAGAAGGCAGCGTCTTCTTTCTTAGCATATTTTTTTTTCACTTTTCAAATAAAAGTCACTCGGTAGACGCAAAAGAAAGATCACGTTTAAAACTATAAAGAGAAAACTAGATGTATGGTAAGGTAAGTTTTTGAAAGAAAAATGTAACTTGTCAGAGGTCACGAAATATATATATATATATATATATATATATATATATATATATATATATATATATATATATATATATACACACACATATGAATCCAGACACAACTCGTCTGCCGTAATGCTTTGTTGCCTTCGTCCCCCCGAAGGCCCAGGCTGATGAGAAAGATAACTTCAAATCAAATCAAATCAAATCGTTTCGGCCACACTGACTGTTTGAACCATTATGATCAGCAGAGGCAGGGGAAGATCGCCTGAGTGGCATTGTCACCTTTATTAAAAGGTCATGTTAGAGAAATGTGTGAATCTTTTATTCTGTTTTTTTTTTCAACCCAAATTAGAAACACTACTTTTTGGCTGCAGTGGTTGGATCGTACGTCCAGATCCTGCAATTTTATATTGGAAAAAAAAAGCTCTTTAAGCTGATTTTATTCTCTGTTTAACATTGTGTCACATTATTATTTTTTTATGGCACCCAACTAATTTTAAGATCAAAGTACAAAGAGAAGGTCTGAAATAACCATTTCATTTCTTGTCACTTGTACCTCTGTATTATTTTTACTTTATTTAATTAAAATACTCCTATTCAAACCACATTTTTATCTGAATCTGGGTCCAACCTAAACTGTCACAAATCTATTCAATGATCTGAAACCGCTAAGCGTGTCAAAGAAAAAAAGCATCTAAAACAGATGGGAAGTATCTTTTATGCCCCTGTCCCTTAAACCGCATTATTCAGTGATGTAGAATTCAGATTGTAAGCTCACCTGTGCACTGCAGAATAAGTACAAACTGAATGAAACAACAGTTTGTAACTTACTTGTGCAACTTGGCACAACTTTATCATCACGCAATCCTGATTTATTCAGACATCTGCTTGCAGGGAACGGTTTACTGAGATGCGTGATAGGAGCATGTGCATATGAAGATCTGCTGGGTAAAGTGAGACTAATCTCATATTAACATGTACCACTGGCTTGGAACTAAGAGGGGAAGCAAATCTGAATAATTCACTTTAAAAGAAACTGCTGAGCCTGTGACACAGTGTCCATAGAGTAACCGTCAACTAATGAGGGAAATTGCATGCAGCGTCATTCGCATGTTTGAGGCTGTGCTTTTGCTTACATGTGTATAATAACATACATGAGTGCACAGACTTGCAGCTTAGGACCTCATGCTGTGTAGAAAAGTTGAACTTGAAATAAGCTGCTGTCTCCCTCATTAGCTGCAACATTTGGTGACAAAACAAAGTTCAGGATAACGGTTTTTCTGAAGTTCACTAAATCCGTCATGGCTTGACACAGCGTTAAAGAGAGTAATGCTTTCACAATACATGTAGATAGTTTTATTAAGATCTTATGATTAAAGTACAATTAAGACTAGGAGAGACAAAACATAGATGGTAATTTATTCATATAACAAATGTTATACACAATTTATTACCAAAATATCTCACTTACCCTTCAAGGTTACACACATTGGTGTAGGGGTGCGTGTGTGTGTGTGTGTGAAGGTAAGTGACCCAATGCTTTTGACAATATGGTACTCCTTACACAAATAGCTTTACAAAAATCAAAATCAGAAAAAACCCCATCTGACATCATCTGTCACTTACTTCTCTGTGTGGCACTACTAGCTCAATATTTGTGTGTGAAGCAGTTCAAAAATTTATCTCACAGGCAACATAGTACAGGGTAAAAAGTTAAAATATAAGAAAGAAGCTTAAAAAATGGAAAATCCAGAAAGGGAGGGTTTGGAGTGAGGCTTTGTCTGCGGCTTTAGGGAATTTATCACAGTCACTCTACTCTCTGCTTATATGCTCCTTTGCTGCTTTTTTTCCAACCTTGATTAAAGCTGTTTTTTTTCTTCTCCTGCCGAACCGTTTCAAAAGCCTGACCTTCATCCTCTGCCTCCACGTGTGGGCTCTGACTGAGTTCCCCTTCAGTTTATCATGTTTACTCCTCACCTGCTGCTCTGCAGTACTTGGTGCATGCTTGTGGGAAGTAACTGGGGGACTGTTTCACAAAAACAGGATTACAAAATCCAGGGTAAGAGGTAAAGTCAGGCTTGACATAGACTCATCAGTTCAACCTGGTTTGGTCTTTATCTATCTCTTAAAGACCAAACCAGTCTCCGGATATGCGAATATGTTGAGCCAGGCTTAAATGCTTCAGGTGAATGCGCATCTTCAAGAGAGTAAAAGACTGATAGCAGATTCACTGATGCTACTCTAGATGAATTGTGTATGCCCATATCTCACATCAAACAAACAATATCTTTTGATGGAGGATTATGAAGAATTGAAGCACTTTATACTAAAGAAAGAAAACTGGCGCTACAATAGGAAGCAATAACAAACTGATTCATGCAAAATTAGCCCAAAATATGCATTTCCAAACCATTATTAACTAAAAGACATTGTAATCATTACTGTCATTTTCTCAAATCTGCAACTTTAAACTAATAAACAATGGAAATCAGCATTATGACATGTCAATCTGACAGCAGAGTCATTTATGCTGCTCTTTTTTTTTGTTCCACATCTTCTGGATATTTATACAGAACAAAACACGACAAAAGGTCAAGATTAACTATAAGAAGAGGATATCCAGAAAATCTCAGTTTAATCCACTATCCTAGTTTTGTGAAACAGTCCTCTGGCTTTTCAGAATTTCAACCCTGATTTAAACAAAAGCATTTTGTTTATATATAGCAACTCCTCAGGGCTATTCAAATCAGAACCACAAGTACAGGCCTTTCACCTCTGTGGGTTTATGAACTGTATCGCCAGGTATAATGCTGCTTTCCAGTGCCTGAGAATCCACTCAAACCCTTGAGGGTTGTATGTTATTTTGCCAGCCTTTCTTGGTAAACTCAAAGGATTAACCAATAAAGTGGATGGAAAATGACAGAAGCCTTTACATTTCTACTAATCTGAAAAGTATGTGAATTTGATCAAGACATCTGTTGTGCAGTCCACAAAACTGACTTTCATGGATAAGAGGCAAGACTTTTGACAGAAAACTACAAGAAGTCCCATTGGTAGTTTGCCTAAAGGTCTATCAAGGACTCAATAAGTTTCTGGAAGTGTGCAGATGAGACCAAAATGCAACTAGTTGCCTCGCCCGGAACGTTAGCTGGGGATAGGCACCAGCGACCCTCCCGACCCCATAAGGGATGAAGGGTGATTAGAAAATGGATGGATGGATGGATGGATGGATGGATGCAACTAGTCGCCATAAATGCGAAACACGATGTGTGGCAGAAAATGAACACCTTGAAAACACCATCCATGGCAGGTGATGTGGTAGCAGCATCATGCTTTGGAGATGCTCTTTTTCAGGGGATAAGGAAAAGAATGAGAAGAGTTCACATAATAAATAGAGCAAAAACACACAGTAAACCTAGATGAAAACCTTAGTAAAAGTCTTCATACAAGTTGAGCTAGATCTTCTAGCTGAAAAATGGCTGAAAACAAGCAGGCAAACCTATAAGGGAATGGTTTAGATTAAATCTTACTCTTGTGCTAGAATGACTCAAAGTCCAGATATAAATTTAATTGAGAATCTGTGATAAAAATTTAAAATGGATGTTTATAGACTCCCTCCAATATGACTGGGTTTGAGCTATTTTAAAACAGAATGTGAAAATTTCATAGTTTAGTTATTTATATTTGGTAGTGGGATGGTGTTGTTTAGGAGGAAAGGCTGTGCAGACAGAGAGCCTGCAGAGCCTTTGTCTCTGCAGCCAGTTTCAATTTAACAGCAAAGAGTTTTATTTAGAATGGCAGCCGGTATCACAACAACCGAATTGCGAGAAAAATCCCCATAGATGTCCAGACACAGCATCTTATAGACCTTTTAACTCACTCATACCTATAGCACATTTGGGTTTCATAGCATTTCTTTGTCTTTCGACCCAGTGCTTTTCCCCAGGCATACTTCCACCTCTGGAATCCCTGGTCTCATGATATTTGTGTTTCCATATGATGTTGGGATCTACACTTTCTTTCATTCATTCAGTCAGTCATGTGTAATTTATCAATTTAGGACGTATGCTCCCCGCTGAAAGAGGCACAAGACTTGCAACTTTAATCGCAGCACACGGTGGTTCTGCAAAGTATTGACTGAAGGTCGCTGATTACAAGTATATGTGACAGCATTCATATATTTATTTGATTAAAAAAAAAAAAAAGTTGACTACCACATAAATCTTTTGTTTAACTTAGATAAAAATACACTTTTGTGCTGCTGTTGTGTATGTACTAATGATTGCAAAAAAAAAAAAAAAAAATGTAGTTCTGATAAAAAAAAAGAAAAAAAGGGGGAGTAATTTTTGTGTGCATTTTGCCTACAGTGTAAACCAGCACTTGAGAGGATGAAGGGCCTGAACGGTAACCTGTTAAAAGTGTTTCCACCAACATCTTTGATGTTGGCTTAGCTGCCGGGAAGGACGTGACAGAGGCCTAAAACGGATGAGATCCTTAATGGAAAAAGACCCCTGCAGCACCTCTAAACCTCCCTGAGCTGACACGAGGACAGAAAGACTGTAAATGTGCTCGTGCACATTTACAGTGTGTGTGTGTGTGTGTAGCAAAAATTAAGAAAAAAGAAAATCCTGCATCCATGAGGCACGTCTTCCTGTCTATCTCGCTGCATTCAGATTACTGTCTTCAAAGGGGCTAATTTAAATGTTACAACGGCAGATACGTTGGAACACAGTTTAGCAGAGGGACTGTCATAAAAAAAAAAAGATGACTAACACTAAGAATGAGGAGTAGGTTAAAAAAACAGCAAAGGTAAAGTCACATCTGATGCAGGATTTTTTGTGAGAACTAGGCAGTATTAAAAATAAGATAATCATTTAACCGAATTTCCTCAAAAGGCTTTATATTTGCAATCTGAGAATCAAAGCAGTGAGCCATGAAAGACCTCGTGTGCCTGCACGCTGTTACTTTAAATTAATTAATTTTTACTTAAGTCACAGATAGTCATTGCCCAGGACAAACCCTCTCATCTTTGGTGGGACCTGATTCATCTCTGGCTTGTCATGATGTGTTACGACACATTAAGATGGCTCTAATGGCTTCTTGCATTACTTATGACTATTACTTTATCATTCTATAGCTCTCAGTGGGCTACATAAACTACTCACTTATCATTACAGGGTGTGGAAGGGGGGCTTACAGTGTGAGATGAGTGGGGAGAGAATCTGTCACTTCATTGTGGTTTCAGGGCTGGAGGATTTTTCACCATCAGTAGTTGTCAAATTTTTCTCATCCCTGCTCTGCGCACTTCAGGCCTTGCAGAATTTGTTACAGTCTGTCTTTTTAATGGGATCAGTGCAGGTGCATCTCTATCTCTACCTCGCGTCAGACAAAAAGGTATCTTGGAGGTTACTTTAGGGTCCAAAATATTTGAGAAAATTCCGAATTCCTCACAAATTTCACTCTAACAAACACAAAAAGAGAACCTTGCTGTTATATATGCACTTTATTTAACAAGCGTCAGGAGATAAAACAGTGTTACATTTCTAGAAGTGTCTCTTGTTGAAGGAGAAATTGCATGTCTGTTCCTTGGTTGAGCGATTGAGCAGTTAAACCTTTGAAATTCACAAATATAAATAATCTTCTTTCAGAATTGAAACAAAACCTAAAAGAAACTCACATGAAACTGATGGAAAAATAATAACAGGAAAAAAAAAAAAAAGATTTTCAGTTACCCAAGGCACCACAAACCTAAATGCTTACCTGGATTTCTTTTGTTTCTTCAATCCTGATCACTGCTTGGGAGTAGCAGGCCCATAAATAGTTGTCAGAACAACAACAATTTTTAGGAAAGTAAAGTTTCAAGTAACAAGGTCAAATTAGTTACCAACCCTACCCTCCATTCAACTGATTTAGAAAACCCTAGGTGAGATAATTAGATTGTCAAGTCACAAGAACCCAAACACTGAACTAAATGCATGGGAGTGCCAATGACTTGTGTGACCTTAACTCCCATTAGTGACTTCAACAAAGTGGAGAGAGAAGCTCTGACAGCATCATCCGCATACATAAATAAAGAACAATCTTGATTTGTCCTTGTTTAAGCTATTGATCCACCAAGACATTAGTTTCCTTTCTGGTTGAAATGCATTCCAATTCTGTGGCTCTTTATGATAAAGAAGACTGCCCAATTGATGTTTTGTATTTCACTTGTATGACGATCAATAACAAAAGTAGGAGAACAAAATTTTGGCTTGATTGTGAAACAAACATAGGCAATTTAAGTTGTATCTAAATACCAAAGTTATTCTTCAACCATAGAGAGATTCTCACCATTTGTCCATCAAACACTTCACAGTTTGCTTTTGCAGGTTGAAGAAATGAACCAGTGATTTTTCTTTGTATACATTGACACTGAACCTCTATACAGCTGTTACAAGGTTTGGTGGAACTTCCTTGGTTAAAAGGCTCCTCAAACTTCTCACCTGAGTTTGCTGGGAAATTTACCAATTGTCAATATGGAGGACCCGTTTTGCTCCCGAGTTTAAATTCCTCGCAAATGTGTTTAGATGTCACTTTAACATTTATTCTTTTCTCAAGACACCATCTATTTTGTGAAGTACACCACACCCTCCAAGCAGCAAAGCACTCACACACCATGAAGGCTTCATGACTTTAGGTCACAGTTGGGATGTTGTTCTCAGGCTTACAAGCATCTTCCTTTTCGTTCAAATGGATTCGTAGTCATTATGCCCAAATAGTTACATGCTAGCTTAATCAGACCACAGTATGTGTCTCAAAAAATCATCAGCGGCGTATTACCAAATGTCACTATAAGATTTCACTGTGGATAATGACACCAGCTGCAGCCTGGATCTTTGTAAAACGTTTTACTTCTTTTTTGCAGTTGATACACATGCTTCATGTAATCAAGCAGCCATCTCTGGGACACAGAGCCCATTTTGTTCTCCAAATGCATAATGGTTGCACTGTTTCATTCTATTTGTGTTTGATCAGATGAATGTGACGCTTTCAGACACATGGAAACTGTATTCAAGAATGAGCCAGACCTGTGGAGGTCCATAGTTCACATCCTGCTGTGAAAAGTTAAAAGAAATGTAAAATTTCTTTTCCATTTTTTCACAATATCACACATGGAAACATTGTGTTTTAGTTATTGCCTTAAATATATTCGCATGTGTACCTGTTATTGTGAAATCATTGTAAACGTTTTTATATTCAAATAATATTCAAACAGTAGTAGCATATGTATACTCATGAGTCTGAAAAAAGTAAAAATACACTATTTGCTCTCACATTTTTTAATTAAAAAATTATGACAGACCTTATATAGAAAAGGTTTGTCACAATTTTAATTTAATTGTGCAGAGAGAAAACAACCTTTTACTCACTGTTTATCTGGTTTCAAATATATCATCCATCTGTCTGCCTGTTAGTTCATCTATCCATCCTCTCCTCCAATAAATGGCTTCGGGTTGTAAAAATCTTATGCATTTTGTTTCAGTCTTTAAATATTAAAAAGCTGTCAGTCTAGTAAAAGTGAAAAAGAAATGTCTTCAGGGAACAGCAACATGTTCACACTCACGTTGTTTATGGTACAACAAGCAAGTCTGAGTCCTAACACATTTTCCACTCCAATTTCAGAACTTGATTATCTGAACCAAATATTCCCTGAAAATGACAAAAAATAATATGATTCTCATATATTACATAAAGATTCCATACCTGTATGTATTTCATACCAATTTATATATTTAATTTTGTAGGAAAATCAGTAATGCAGAAGTTAACTGTTTCAGGAATTATATAACAATTTTATTCGACTGCTACAGTTTACACTTAGTCATTTCAAAAATCATCCAACTTTTACAAAAGCTTTTTATTCAAGAAGAGAAACATAAAACGTCTTCTCTTTGAGCTGGTCTGAAGGATGCCCAAGTTAAAGAAAATGGATCAAATAATAGGCATGTGCATTTATTGATTAAATATAAATTATTCATGTTGTCTTCAATGTAAAATTATTATTTTGAAGAAGAACTATAAATACAATATTAAATTCCTGCTGGATGCTCCTTTCAAATCAAAACAAGAAAAATGTGTTCCAATCAAAACAAGGTAACTTCTGTAAATTTGAAAAGCTATCCAGTCAAAACTCATTATGTGTAACTAAATAACATTTGAAAAAAGTTACAATTGTCATTCTGTATGTTTGCTGTTGGGTCCAAATGCAGAAAAAACTGAGACGTCAAGTAGTGCTGAAGGTTTAATGAAAGAAAAACGATCAAAAAACGTATAAAAGAATCACAGACAAACCAAGGAAGCCAGGGAAGAACAAAAACCCTAAATCTAAGGAAAAAGGACAGCAGTCAAAAAAACTCAACAGATTTCTATGTCTGATGGACATTTCTATGGATGTCCATTGGAAACCCAGAATGCTAAAGAACATAAAAGAATGTTCTGTAGACTGACAATGTAAAGGTGAATGTTTTTGCAAGGTCTGCTCAATTACAGCTGGTGTCAAAATTTCATCATACCAAAAGTCAAACATAGTTGTGTTAATGTGATGGTCTGGAACTTCTTTGCTGTGTCAGGACCTGGAAAATGTTCAATAAATGATGGAACCATGAATTGTTCTGCCCAGCACAAAATCCTGAAAGAGAATATCTGGCCATCAGCTCAGGACACCAACCACATGCAGACAATAGGACAATTATTGTAAGCTCAACAGCAACTGTCCATCTGAATGACTCAATAAATAAATAAATGAATAAATAAATAAATAAATACAGGAAGGTTTTCAAGTAGCGTAGTCAAAAATATGGACTTATTTTAGGGCGAGTTGAAAAATGTTTTTTTTTTTATTAAGAATTGAAACTGAATTATTTGTTTTCTTATAAATAAAGCTGTTGAGGGCAAATGCTTTTTCACAGTAAATATTTTTAATAAAATGTTTCCACCAAAAAAAAAAAAAAGAACAAGAAAACCAAAACAAACAAACAAAAAAAAAACATGTCCTGTCTATAAAGCTTGTGGTTGATAATTCTTAAATTCAGATTTTACTGATTTTACTGTTTAAGTTAAAGGAGATGTAGTTTAAATTTACACCTTCATTTATTCTTTACCAGTGAGCAAAGAGAGGAATAACTTGAGATTTTGTCAGGGTTGCTTTCAGATTCAGGGCAGGAATATCAGATAACTGTGACACAGTTCCTTCTGCTCTGCTCGTCTGTCTATCCATCAGTTAAACCTCTTTCATGAAACATTCCTGCGCGACGCTGTTTCCCAGATCTGCTCTAATTATACAGAAACATCCAGCTGTATCACTAGTGTGTGTGAGAATGTGTATGCGCTTCATTAAACTCTGTGAATTTTCACAAGACACCAGCTGAAGCTCAGCTTGCTGATCTGATTTTCATACTGCGGGTGAGATGTGGCAGCTTAGTGTTGTTTTGTGAGTGTGGAGACGATTCAGGAGGTCAGACTTTGATGTTGTGGCTGCATGCTGACTGGAGCTGTGCTAAAGGTGAAGAGGAAAGAGCAAAAAAAAAAAGAAAAAAAAGAGCTGACATATATACTTACTGGTATGCACATGTGATGTAAATAGTCGACTGTACCCACCCTCTATGGTCTGCTAGGACTTTCTATGGATGTCCATCGGAAACCCAGATTTATGCACCAGTGAACCCCAGAGCAGCTGTGGCTCCCATCCAGTAGCTCATCACCATTAGCTTGTGAATGGATGAATAACTGAATGTAGTGTGATGTAGT
Source organism: Gambusia affinis (assembly GCF_019740435.1). Classification (NCBI taxonomy): domain Eukaryota; kingdom Metazoa; phylum Chordata; class Actinopteri; order Cyprinodontiformes; family Poeciliidae; genus Gambusia; species Gambusia affinis. The sequence goes on from NC_057880.1 coordinate 14,250,724, forward strand.
TTTGGGGTGCTCCAGACTTGATAAAGCACCATACAAGTACAGGCCATGTACCACTGTCTTTTCTGACAATACAAGCCAACGAATTAGTGTCCCCCATAAGAATAATCTGAAAACTGCTTTTTTGTCACAAAAACTAGAATGAATACAGTAAAAATAATGATGAAAATGAAGAAAAGCATGTCATGCCCTGTGTGAAGTACTTGTCCAGGGCGAACGCTTGATGTCATAACATAAAGAGCTGTGCTTTTTTAAAGTGCATCATATCACAAAGTACCATGAAACATATAGCGATTTAAAAGATAGGGCCAAATCACCATGAATTGGCTGTCACAGTCTGCAGGGCTAAATCCTGAAGAGAATAACAAATAAGCAAAAATCCAGGCCTACTACTCAGAGCATTATGTAAAAAGTGATGTTCACATGTTCTAACCTTATTAGGCATTACAACAGAATTGTGGTACTATTTGTAAGGAGTTGGTAGTACAAAGTAGCAAAGTGCCAATAATTGCACTGTGATGAAAGGTCATCTGTCATGCACACACAAGCTCTACTCATAAAAGTCAAGCTCTATTTATAACACAGAAATAAGTACATATTAATTTAAAAAAAGGAAGAGATGAGATCAAACCTTATTTAAGTTATTCATCATTTGCACAACAGCTGAGTATTCTGGCTCTGATGTTAGCTGCGACTTGGTATCCTCTGGGCCCTTTGTCAAAAGACATGTTTATGAAAAGGCCTTGTGAATCATTTAGAGCTTTTAAAATATATATTCAAAAGAGTAATGGGGCTAGTATTTAGTATGAAGAAAAAACAGTTTTGTTCTGACTTCTTTGTTTGGCCTTTAAAGGTTAAATGAGGGGAGGCAAAGTGGCACTGAGAGCTACATGCGTAGTCATGCTGTGACAAAACGGCACTCAGATGACAGAAGCTATTTATATAAGCAATGGCCAATAACGTCTTCCCAGATTTTGCCTTCCTCCTCCTGTTCTGTGAACACAAAGTCCTTGTGTTTCTGAACTTGATCCAAGATTGAAAACACAGGAATGGTTGTCATAATCTTTTCACACACACGAGCACCCCCGCACACACACTTCTTTAAATTCATAAAGCTACCCCAAGCATTTATTAATGCTATGAACCAGGCAGGCTGGTTCTTCCCTACACAGACATGCCGTGAAGACCCTCCCTCAGCAGGAAAGTTTTTAGCATGAGGTTTTGTTTTAGTGCTCTCCGGGCGCTCTGGCTTCCTCCCACAGTCCAAAAACATGACTGTTAGGTTAATAGGTCTCTGTAAATTCTCCCTAGGTGTGAGTGTGTGTGTGTGTGTGTGTGTGTGCATGGTTGTGTGACCTGCCTGTCTCTGTGTTGCCCTGCGACAGAGTGGTGATCTGTCCAGGGTGTACCCCACTTCTCGCCTGGAACATTAGCTGGAGATAGGCACCAGCAACCCTCCCAAACCCTCTAAGGGACAAAGGTGGAAAGAAAAATGGATGGATGGATGGATGGATGGATGGTTTTGTTTTAGCAGGAATGAGCAGCTGGGGGAGAGATATGGCACAAACCTGCAGGAGAGGAATAAAAATTAATCAAACTCAAATAGTTTTTGGGAACGTTTTTTTTATGAGACTCAGCAGAAAATCTTAATTTGTCCCCCATCTGAGTAGTGAATCTGATGCCATGAAATTACTGCGGAGAGGTATAGACTATTTAATTACATCTATGTGATTAAAGCGATCACACAAAGAGGGGCCTGCAGAGAGCAGCAGACAAAACTAAAATTCACAGAAGAGGGCTGGCTATTAAAAAAGTTTATTAGGAATAATTTTGTTATTATTGATGGGTTGAGGATTTGAAGCAGCTGTCTGGCAGTTTTGATGCTGTGAAATCAAAGTGACACCAGGCAACCCAAGCCACCGGTGTCCTTTCACCACCATGTGATCGCATTACATCAAAGTCCGTCGCCTCATTTCAGACGTTGACATACTATTACTCTCAGCTGAACATGCCAGTAGAGTTAGCACAAGAACCCAGGTTCTTCTTTTCTCCCTCATTTTCTGTCAGTGTCTCCTCTACTCTGCCTCACTGATCAGTTCATCTCCAGATTTCTGCCTATCTGCCCGACGCCAAATCTTCTCTCTCTGTTGGCCTGTCAGATAAATGATTGACATCGTTGAGCTTTCACATAATTGCATCATAGCTTTCAACTCTTTCACTACGGACTGCAATCTGCATAATAAATACAATGAAGACTAGATTTGAATGTATCAGTCTCTGGACTGAGTGTCATTATCTGTCATTGAAAGTAATGGTGTCCATTTTTACTGAATTGAGTTTGTCGCCAGGACAACTTAATCTCATGAACACCACAAATCTGGCCTTTATCCATCCATCCATTTTCTGAACACCCTTCGTCCCTAATGGGGTCGGGAGGGTTGCTGGTGCCTATCTCCAGCTGCGTCCCGGGCGAGAGGTGGGGTACACCCTGGACAGGTCGCCAGTCTGTCGCAGGGCAACACAGAGACATACAAGACAAACAACCATGCACACACACCTAGGGAGAATTTAGAGAGACCAATTTACCTAACAGTCATGTTTTTGGACTGTGGGAGGAAGCCGGAGAACCCGGAGAGAACCCACGCATGCACAGGGAGAACATGCAAACTCCATGCAGAAAGATGCCGGGCCGGGAATCGAACCCAGGACCTTCTTGCTGCAAGGCAACAACTCTACCAACTGCGCCACTGTGCAGCCCATCTGGCCTTTATGGATCAGTGAAATAAAGATAGACATTTTTTTTAAAGTCATATTTAAAGTTTGTCATGAGCCATGCCACAGCAAGACTAGTGAGAAAGACATCTGCAGACAAGTGAGAAAAAATAAGAAGCTAAAGAGAAAAAACAAAAAAAACAAAACAAAACCCCCCCCAGAAAAACAAGATGAAACCAGAATGGGTTGAATCAAAAACATGTGGAATGTACCAACCAAAGGAGATGCCACTAAAGTAAAAGTCAAAACCAAGATATATAGCACACTAAGAGACAAATTTAATAAAATCCAACAAGTGATTTCCAAAAACCGAAATACCCACAGATTGTGCCACCTGGAATAAAACAGGCTGCAAAAACCTTGAAACCATATATGTTTTATTTTCAATTCACCATTATGTGTTACTTTGTATTGGTTTATCACATGAAAATGGCTTGAATAATCAACAAAACATTTAGTCAGTAATGAAAAGATGTACTTATTTTCCATCAAAATAGGAATGCAACTCAATAATAAAGTCTTTTAATGTGATAATTAAATCAAAAATACCAAGTACAATTAAAGCTTTCCTAATATTTTCACATACACAGTTAGCTTTATTGGTGGTTATGGTACTTGATACAGAAATTTAATTAGCATCAGATTACAACTTTGTGCCAAAAAAAAAAATACTTTTCAACTGAAAAACTAAAATTGAATAGCTTGACAAGTAACAGATTGTTGTTGTACTTAATTTTTTTAGTTGTAGACAAATTATTTGATTATTGTTATTAAGATTAAGATAAATGACTTTTTTTTTAACTGGCAAGGAAATAATACATTTGTGAGGGATCAACCAATCCAATGCTTGGATTGGAAAAGTAGCAGGTATTGCATTGGGATGATCAGTATAAAAGTATCTGACTGCATTCACTCCCAATGCCCATTATTGCTCTGCTGTGAAAGGTTATACATCTTGTTTTACATAAAGATGAGGCAACAAGAAACTTGCTGGTTGCCTTGTCTAGAATAAGGAGTTGGAATTGGAGTATTTTGTCATTCAGTGTGACTAAATTTGTCACACTGAATGACCTCCACCACAGTCATGAGGTAAATGACGAGTCACAACAGGTCTTTCCCTGTCAACACAGCAACTACTTGTCCTGGATAAAGAAAAAGTTTAGCCTCACCTTTGAGGATTCTTATGTAAAGGAACAACTATTGGCTTTAGTGCTAATAGCATTTGCAGTTATTGATTCAACTTGTACTGTTCTGCATGGCCAGCAACAACTTGAGAGCAAATCCACCTTTTACAGTGATAATGTAAGAAATATCGAACAACGGTTGATGAAAAGAATCCAAGGATGCACAATCTGATTGTTTATGCAACTTCTGTGTTTCTCTGTTACCATTTTTTTTTTTGTAAGTTTTCTGCACCTATGTGCTCTAAAGTTTATTGTTGTTGAAGTGACTTTGATTGTTGCAGAACCTGGACGTGTTTAGGTTCTGTAACTCCTTCCAGGGAAAATTAAAATATGCTGCTGAACCTGTTCTATGGTTCTGGAATCATCTGGACAGAGATATTGTTAGATATAACTGTCCAGTTTTTTTTTAACTCCCTGCCCTCAGATCCAATGTGACACACACACTGTGCTGCTGCACAAGATCTGAGCTGGCTTCTCACTTCACCCCAATCTGCATGGCTTCATCATGGGGCAAATGCTGTTGTCTCCTCCAGCGCTGCCATGACACAAACGCACATAAAGACACAAACAGCCGCATCATTCAAAGCACTCATGAAGCTCCATGGCTATTTCTGTTTCCAGGGAGCTTATGATTCATCTTTGTGTGTCTGTTAGTTTCCCCATGTAGCCTCATCTCTAGTCTCCTGTGCGAGTTTTAACACCTTTCTTAAACAATTACCTTTTTTTAGGTTCTGTAATCAGATTCATACAAATATAGCTTTCGATGTGTGAAGTTTGTCTGTCTGTTTGTGAATCCCAGGTATTGCTTTCACTATTTTATGCTACTCTTATATGTTTTTGAATGGCTGCATTGTTTTGTAGAAAATATTCAGTCACTATAATTTAAGCAAAATCAACTGAACAAATGCAATAGCAATATCTTTGGAAACTATTGACCCACAGTACTGAGCTATCCATTAGCATCTGTTTTTAGTGTTGATTTATTTGCCCTCACTAATCTAATGAAAAAGCAGCCAGATGAGGCTCTGGTTGCTTTTAATATTAACAGCTTTGAATGGCTTTCATTTGCGAGAACTGAAGTTTTCCGATTAACATTTTATTTTTTAACATTATATTGACAAAATGTGGAGTTTCAGTTCACAGCTACATTAAAGCATTCAACAAAACCTTTGCGACTCTCCAGTTTACTCTGGCTGATATGACATAAGCAGTGGGAAATGTTATAAAACAATTGATACATGTCCTGTTTATGCAATTTATTAGAAAGAATGAGAAAACTCCTACTATGATGTGCATGGCTGACTACATGTTGTAGAGATTGAACTTAAAGATTAGAGAAGTTGTACTTCACTCAGAAAAATGCATGAAAACAATTGAGAAAAAATGAAATTAATTTGCAAAATTGCCCTGCCTTATTGCTCAGGGTGCAGGTAAAGAGAGCTTGACATTTAAACTTTGCAAACGTTTCATCATGATGACACCATTTGATATTAACACTGTGCAAAATTAAATACAACTTTAGTTATATCAGCAGAAATGTTCAGTTTATTGGTAGTGAAAAGGCTTTATGCATAAATTGAGTCTCTAAGAGACATCAGAATGCTGTTGGAATCTGTATCTCTCATTTCTGAATGCCATGATGCACACATTTGAAAATCTTGTTTTGAACTGCAAGAAATATCCACACTGTAGCTATTGTGTGACAAGTAAAAATGAGTATTAATGCCCCAATATACCCTAATGCACCACATACTAGATCAGAACAAACAAGTGGCAGATAATAAAACACTTCCAGATGAAGTGGTTTTTCACTCTACTGGTGCTCTGGAAGCTTTTTTTTATTTTTATAAACTACTCATTTTAGAAGTGCTCTGAAAAGTCCAAATAATTTGATTAAATTAATATGGCAGCATTCAGCTCTGATTAATCTTAAAAGGTGACATTTTTTCCTCTCAGACAGTTTTTCCCACATTGAGGGTTGAGTAGAGAAGTGCATTGCTAAAACAAGGAGCATATTGTCCATTTTATTTTGATTTATTCATCTGTCTAGCCATTGTCTGTGCTATGTCGTCTATTCCTTGGGTTGCAGGTAGGTAGCCTTGTGTCTGTCTCTAGGAGTCAGCAGATGAGATTTAGTTCAGACTCTGGCAGGTAGTCAGCCCATCATAGTTAACAGGTGCATTGCAATGCAGCCTCATATTTATTTACTTGTAGTAAGATGTTTAACAGAACCCTAAATCATTGAAACCATTATTCATGGAAAGATGTGATGATTTGGAAGAACCATGTCAAAGGCTTGATAAGTGGCCTAGGCTCTGTTGGATTTCCTCCAGTATGTATACATGATGGGACCTTTTGACATGTATGATTACAAACTTTAATCATCCATCCAACCAGTCAAAGATGTGAAAAGAATATCCACATTTATCTGTATTACTAGATTAGTGGCTTTAGTAGTAGAGTTCATGACCCCATCAGGGTGTTTCGAAACCTCAATTAAGGGGTCCTAAGATGATCCTCAGAAATCAAATTACAGCTCAGCATGATTGCTAATTACATATCGCGTTTGTTCTGACATTTTAAATATTCATAGTTATAAACATTTATCAAGCTAGGTTTAAATTACTTAATCTCTTGATAGATGATTAACTGTGTTTATCAATGTGTTTCAAATGCCCATAGAAATAATGTTCACTCTTTTGAAAAGTGGGTTTTGAAGATTGGTGTGTTTCGTGTGTTCTGTAATAATACAGTAAATAAGCCCCCTAAAAATAGATAACAGTTATGCACATATTTTATACCTGTCTTCTGAATGATTAAGCATTTCTTTCTACACAAGTTCCTTTTGCTTCAGGAACAAAAATTTTTAACTCAAGGTTGTTTAATATATCAATATTTTCCTCTTTACACTTTCCCCGCCCCCTTCTTTTTAGCTGTGCTCTCTATCAAGTGAATAAAGCATAGATTTCATGAAGCTATTTTTAAAACTTTAATCTTCTCTTGGTAGTTTTCCAGCAGAACCTTCTTCAGTAAAGCCAGGCAACTGCAAGAAGATCCCAGGAAATAATTTATTTCTCTGCAAGTGGGTCACTAAGCAGCTGTGGAAGGTGAAATATTGAGATGCATTAAGTCATTGGTAGTTTAAGGATGGGAAGCTGTGAGCTTAGAGACAGTGTGGGAGTGCACCAGCTGATGTGTGTGCATGCGTGGATGTGTGTATGTGTGCCAGTGTGTAGGTAGGAGCTGCACACTCTGTGTCTTTAATAAGTTAGGGCCGCTGGAGTCCATGGTTTAATTAAGAGAAGGAAACAGACTTGGGCCTCGGCAGCTCCATGCTGGTCTTGTCCTTGGATGCTTACAGAATCTCCTTGGATGTTTTATAAAACACATACAAACTGGGAACAAGTGAAATCAGTAATTTGCACAGCAAGCACATATAGAGAAGAAGCAGATTCCAGAGAAAAATGGTAAAAGAAAAATGAAGGAAGATCATTTGTGGGGATATAAAGTGTTACAAAGTGGAATGAAATAAATTAAGAAAAACGTTTTATTTTTTGTAGTGTTAAAACTCGGGATTTAAGACAAAAGTTCATAAAAATGAGGGTTTTAGACAGACGCAATCAAGCTTGTGTCTTATTCAGCTGCAGTTCAATTCTGGAAATACGGACAAAATTTAAATAACACAAAATAAAAAAATTTTATGTGTCAATAAGACTCCACTCAGACCTCTGCTGCATACGTTCCTTTGTTTTCCATTTGTTGCTGTGCTTCTCTAAATCTGTGAATGTGGAAGAATGTATACATCAAAGCAAGAGTATGCTGCAGAGCACAGTGTGGGATCAGGCGAAAAGCAAAGGTGCTCATTAAGCTCCCGCATTGAAAGTTTTATTCTCAGTGGTGCCTGAACTTGTCACATTTTTATTTGAAGACTTTTATTATAAAGTTACATATTTAATTTAACATCTTCATCTACCCGAGTCCTTTTAGTAAACCTTTTTCTGACAATGTTCCAAACTTGAGTTTTGATTTAAAGATCATAAGTAGAGTTCTCTTAACTCAGAGATTTTTTAAAAATCAATAATTTAAATGCTTGTTCAACTACGTGAAGATGGTTTTCTTGCATTTATAATGTGAAGTAATTATTTGATTTATGTTACAGGTCAAGTTTAATTATACAACACATTTAGCAACGTGGCAGCGAAAAGAACTTTTGCACCATAAAAACATAATACAGTAACTTGTAAGCAATCAGTAAGCATGAACCAACAATAAACATTGGATTTTGCCAAGTGTCATCATCAAAGTGCAACTCTAAAAGGGTTTAGGTTTTACCCCTGGTTTAAAGGAACTAGGTTAAAACAATTTACAATTCAAGATTCATGAGTTATCAGAACTTTTAAAATGAAAACAACATTCTAGTTGACATGCATTTTCAAGGCAGTTTGTGAACTTTCATTTTCAAGTTCACGTTAAACCACCTTAAAATGTTTTGCAGTGAGGATGTCCTAGGTAGCCTCCAAATTAGACTACACTTTATAAACCATGGCATGTTTATTGTTTTAAGTAATTCCTACTTACAATAGATAAAAACTTTCCCTTCGGCTAGAGAAAAACAACTAAAACTTATTATCTTACATACTTTAAAACAAAATGGCAAAGAAAAGAAATTGGCATTTTAAAGCTGCATTTTTGTGGATGTTTAATCTATTTGGGGATTTATTAAAGAATATTTTGACATGTTAAGGTTTCTTTATCTGTGCAATTGTGAGGTGGAAACACAACAGTTAAACTTGGCTCCCCTGGTTGTGAAAATTACAAAAAGGGAGAAAGCTGAGCGATTCTGTGCATGAATCTTAAAGGTCATGAACCTCAAAGCCAGACTAAACTTTGCACGCCTTACATTTGCGCTGAAACGTTTAAACTCCACTAAGCAGGAAAGACCTTCAGTTTGCCCCACTGTTATAATGAAGTGAGGTCATAGTCACAAGGTTGTGCAATCACAGAGAAAAATCAGATTTTGCTGATGGTGCTTCCCAGCCATCATTTCCTTACTTCATCTCTCATCCTCCATTCCACATGATATCTATCGACTTCACAGGAATTTTTTCCCCCCTAAAATGGCAAATAGCTTCTCGTTAGTATGCAGAGTAGTCTTAGAAGAAACAGCACTCTTCTCTTTCAGAAGTGTGAAAATAAAAAATTCATGACTACAGAGTGCTATCTTTGGGTGAACTAGAGGCAGAGAAAGATAAGAGAGAAGGAAAAGCTGTTGTCATTTTTAACCAGTTTTCCAAAGTGTTCCTTCCTGCTTTCAGGACAGCTGCACTTGCCTTGCACCTGTTGTTTTTTTTTATTTTTGGACTTAAAGACAGGGGGAAAAAAAATCAACTCTCATCAATTACCCTTTGAAACAGTTTGTCATTTTACGATTTGTTTTTCTCTTTCTCTGCTGTTGGCAGTATCTCCCTGGCAGTGAATTTCCAGGACACAGCCCTATCATCGCTGACAAAAACACGGTGAATGATGGTCGATGCTGCATGTAAGATAAGTTGTTTCCTACACTTGTCTTTGCAAAAATTGATTGTGCGCTGTAACAGAAAACAACTGAAAAAACATACTTAGCAAATTCAAATGCCAAAAATGTGACTCTTATGTATTCTCAGAAGATCACAGATTGTTAATAAATTAAATGAATATAGGAATAAAGTTTAAATATGGCCCTACTGCTTGATTTTTAATTACAGAAAGTGTATTTGCATGTATCTGACTAATTTATTCATAATCTGAATGTGACAAGCCTGCAATTGTAATGGCTTCTATTTTGAGACTGAGCACTGGAACTCAAATGAAAAACACACAACTAATAGAAAGTATTTGAATAAATCCATCTTGTCATACCAAGGCAGTGGTTGAGGCTTTTGGGGTCCATAAGCTTCATATTTCTGCCTGTGACAGCTGTCATCCTGATGCTTGTAAATAATAGAGGACAAGATTTTCTAAATACACTTAACTTTATTTAATATTAGACTCTGAATGATTTAATTCACTCTAAGGGTTTACAAGGACTGATGAGTAGAACACAGCTATCAATTACATGAATGTTACCATTCATGACATCTTCTGTAAGTCAGATAAATTATGTGTTGTTTTTATATAAAGGACTGTCTATACCAATAAATGATGTTGTTTGTGAGATCATATCAATACAATACAAACACAAAAAGAATCAGTGTTATTGTGTTTCTGAGAAGTTTTCTAAATGGATTAAACACTTGGTGGAGATCAGTGCCTCATCTCATGATAATGAAGAACCTATTTTGTGTTTTTCACAAACAGATGTTTTTTATTCATCTTTTTCTTTTCAGACTGAGAATATTGTTGAGTTTGACCTAAATTGTGTAGATTTTTCTATAGGAATCACGGAGTGCAGACTGGACTTCATGAATCATGAGACAGACCTTTAGTGTGGCCTCAATAAGAAACCTTGAACCAAATTCAGCATCGTTAGCTGTCATAGTGTGCCGTCATTCTTTTTATAGAGCGTATACACTGTGGAAAAATAATGGAGAGCCCATTCCCTATTGATTGAACAAAGTACATACTAGAAAACTGGCTCACACTTTTGTTTTCCTTATTTGTAGTGGCGCCACTGAAGCAAAACTTTTGCAAATTGATGATAATCACATTCAAGAAAAGCAAAATGAAGTTATCACTATTAAAGTTGACCTATTATTTTGATCGTTGACATTTATTGTCTACACAAGTTCACAAAGGGATTGGTAATTTTTTGCAGATGTTCCCTGAATATAAGGGAAATGATTGGTTCTTTCATGCTGAGGACAACAATAACAACAAGAAGTAAATTTTTAGACACAGCAGAAAGGCAGCCAGGACCGAATTTCGAATGTATTGACTCAGGTGCTGAATAAGGAATCATTCATATGCACAATGGGAATGTCACGCAGGTGATAAATAAGCTGGGCTTTCGTGGCTCTTTGGCCACAATGCTGCAGAAGAAAACAACTTTTCCACAGTGAGGTAAGGAAAGGACAAGCCATGCAAAACGTTAAGCAGGACATGCAAAAAGATTAAATTCTTACATCTACTACCAAACATTTACTAGGCAGAACAGATTTTGATTCATGAACGTTTTAAAAGTTGCATAATTACTGTTTAATAATTTTACTATTTCTCCACTGACTTTGTTTACAGCATTTTGTTTGTGTGTTTGTTTTTGTGGGGAACACTGTGTGCTTGTGTTCCCCAGATATCTCCAGAGATATCTGGAGCTCTGTTGGAAAGACATTGAGTCACCTTGATTTCAATACACCCCTGCAGGCTTCTGCATTGGGAGCCTAATGACTACAATGCACCAAGGCTGGTGTAGATAGCCTGAGGGACAACTGGACATGAAGGACAGCTTCTTTAAGTGACATACTGAAAGCACACCCACAGATTTTGCCAAGAAAGACAGAGCATAGCATGACGACTTGGCTTCATGTCATGTTGAAAGTTATTTATAGTTACTTGCCTTTTTTTTTTTATTTATGATTATGACTCTCCTGGTTAAATGGATATTGTTTTTTTTCTTCCGTGTTTCTAACATTTAGCATGTAGTAATTTGTTATTATTGAGATATAAACACTCAGCTGTGCAGCTGACCATGTTTCCTTGTACAAAATAACAGATGTCACTTTTAATTCCTCTGGTTACTTTGTTGAGATGAATAAACGTTTGGCATGCAAAAATAGGCTATAAATGACAGAATCTCAGTTTCATGTGCTAGCTTTAGTTTATTGCTCTTTTGTCCTCCCAGCCGTATTGACCATCACATTAGAGAAGGCTCAATGGCAGCCAGGTAACAGAAGCTTATTCCTCCTGCAACAATAAATGCAGACTGCAGCAATGGTGACTTCTGCACCTGAATGGAAGATTGAAGCCACACACTACAAGCTTCACTCACCTATTCAGAAAACACTGAAGTCTTTAAAAGAAAAGGGGAACTGATGATTGATTCTATTCTGAATAATGCCTACAAATGTTCTCTAGCCATTTTTATAGTGCTTAGAGAGGTCAGAAATTTTTCATAAATAAAAGAATCTGTACCTATTTAATCTTCAAATTCTGTACAACAAAAGAAAAAAAAATATATAAAAATTAGTACTTGTTGAAAAAACATTTGTAGGCGTTTCTACACCTACAAACATGCAACTGGCATGTACAATTATCCAAAAACCATTGTTGCAAGACAAATTGCTTTTTTGAAGCCAGATCTGCCTAAACTAGGAAGATAACATGACACTATTGTGACCTTCTGTATTTCTGCTTTAAAATTTAGAATGTACTTGTATGAAGACGATAACGCAACATGTCTCTGAGTGTATTTATCTTGATTGACTGTGTGGTTCGCTTCACAGAGGGCAGATGACCTATTGATTAGACAGACTCATTTATTCAGATGAAGCAGCTGCAGTAGCCTCTGGGCTTGTCTTAGTCATAGAATCAACTTCTCTCGATTCCTCATTCCAATCGCCGAGAAGCACCATTTTAACATTCACAAAGGTAAAACTGATTTTCTTTGGAAACTTTACTTTAATGGATTACAGTAAGCAGGAAGACTCAAAACCTTGACTTTAGTATTCTGATTCACTTCAGTCCAAGGTATTTGTCCTTTTTATTTGTTTAAGACATAAGGACTAATCTAAATTTTTGCTAACAAGAAGAGCAACACATTCTGCTTTCTGATTTTATTTCATCGCTTAGAGCATAATTACGAAGTGGAATATTTTGACATTTTTTCATTTTGAAAATCTGAAAATGTAACCTATGTTTGTTTATCAGCGCCCTGAAACCAATCATAAGCCCCAAAATATGATCAACATAAATTACCTTCCAAAGCATAGCTCTGAAAATTTCAGTGAACCACAGTAGAATGGTTTATATTAAAACATATTCATGTGTTTAACCCTTCGCTCACCGTCTCCGGCTGAATCCATTTAAGAACCTGTGGTGAGACTTTATGTTTACAGATATTGCCCATCCAGTCTGACTGGATGGATAATCCAGTCAGTTTATCCAATTTTGCAAAAATCCCCCCCCCCCAAAAAACAAAAAAAACAGAGCAATCAAGTTACTCTCTGTTCAAGCATACCTGGGAGAAGCATTCCTCAAAAGACCTACAGCTCTATAATCAAAGTATTAACTCAGGGGATTAATTTTTTATTGAAAGAAAAAAAAAGGATATTGTGTTTGCAATTAACTTTTATGCACTATTTGAGATTGATCTCTAACAAAATAAATCAAAACAGTTTACAACCCTTAAGGTTTATTGTTGTATTGAGACAAAAGGAGAAAATGTTCAAGAGGTATGGAAGGTTCTAGATTGCATAGGAGACTGTTACCACAGTGAGTACATGTTGTTGCTGTTGTGTGAAAAGGTCAAAAGGTATTTACCTTCATCCCATTCCTATGTCCATCATAAATTACTATTTAATGCTAAGATACTAAAGAAGAAAAAAAAAATCAAGGTTTGAAAAGAAACTACAATTCATGATTGTGTTTTTAAACAACATCAACATATCTGTCAGAGACTGATATTCCCCCAGTGCAGCCCGGATGCCTCTGTTCAAAATTATTTTTACCTTGGATGCAGATGAGACTTATCAGCATTATTTTGTCAGGCCCAACAGCCATAATTTGCATAAAGCCCTGGTATTTTTGTCAGTTTACGTGCCGCCCTTACGAAGCACCAGAGAGGATGATGCTCATTTCACGTTCTTTGCTGAATATTCATTCTTCACTGAAAACGTTGGTGAGGTCATCCGCTCCCTTATTTGACACAGGGACGCCTGATTGCTCTTCAAAGCTTTTTCATGCTTTCCCATATTTCTGGGTTGAGGGTGACAAAACTCCAAAAGAGCAGCGCTGGAGGATAAAGCACACATCACACACTCTTCACTCTCTGCAGTCTGTCTCCTAAGCCTGTGTGCTGACACAATCCTGTCCAGCCTTGAAGTAATAGGTCACTGTTGTGATGTTGTTTTGCCAGGCTGTGATTCATGTGTGACTGGCAGAGTCAATCTTGTGCTTGGCTTGGGCTGACATAACTTACATCAGCTGGATGGGGAGAGGTTCGGATTTACGTAGCTTTTCACCCAGGTGCCAACATAACCTGTCACTAATCTGCCTCAGAGCCTAGGATTTGCCTCATGCCTACATGGAGTGATGCTCTACTTGATGTGTGCAGGATACCGACTGATGAAGACAAATGTGTCAATATTTACTCATAATGTGTGAATGTACAACATGCTGAAGGGTAATTAGAAGCACTGGTGCACGTTTAAGGGGTCAGAGAAAAACAAAAACAGCAATTAGTCTGGCACATTAAGATGAACTCTGTGGAATCGGGTTTTTTTTTTTTTTTTTTTTCACTTTCTCTGGAATGCAAACTCTTTAATCTAGGGGTGTTTTTTTTGTGCATCTCTGTATCTTCGCTGCAGTCTTTTATGTACCTTTGGTTAGGATTTAAATAGAGGTTTAAGTAAAACCTCGTGTTTTGACAGGCGCTTCAATCAAAGATTAGAGCAGGGATGAGAGGTGCATTAATAAAATGACTCATTCTCTGCTGCTTTGCTCATTTTAGCGACAACAAATCCTTTAAAGGGCTCTGAAATCTTAGCGACAGGTGGACAGACACAGCAACAGTATGAATGTGTCAAATGGAGGCAGTGGCTGTTCTTGCATGAATGTTGCCCTGAATGAGCCCCTCCATCTGCACACAGAATATACTGGGTATGTAAAGAGATTTTAAATATATGTTTGAGAAAACTAAATATTACCAATTATTGTTTTCACAAAAACGATTCACACTAAGTCTGTCTTTTAAAAACCTGTGAAGTGATTTAGCCTGGCTCTCGCGATGCAGGTTTAAAGGGTGAGAGCTGGATGAAATACTTTCTTCAATGAATGAACTAATGAACTTAACAAAACAACATGCTGAAGGGTAATTAGAAGCACTGGCAACAAGGTCCAAAAGAAAAAAAGCAGAGCATTAGAAATGGAGGAAGCAACTAATTACAAGTAACTGATTGCAGCTGGGAGTGAGACTAATGGCAAATGGCAAACTCAATAGGACCAAACCCAAATAGAAATAAATAAAATACTAAATCTAACTAGATGAATCCAACAGCTAAAAGAAGAAATGACAAAACTAAAAAAACAACTAAATCAAGGGAGAAAAAATAAATTCCAAATGAGAAAAAAAAAAGGAACAAATCCAAAACTCAAATGAGACGGAACTGAACAAACAGAGGGAATAAACTCCTCAATACTCAGGTATGAACCCAGATGAGAGAAAACTGACCCCTAACCCCACGCCAAGTGCTGCCCCCTCACAGAATGATGCCCTCAGTGGTGAGCCTTATTGCCCAGAAAAGAAAACCAACCAACAAACAAAACCCTCCACCCATTAGAGGTTCAGCACTAGAAAACGAGACATGAGTGTCTAAGTCCATGAACCTGAAACAAGAAGGTGAGCTGAAATTGACAAGTCTGAGAGGTTTGTTTTGTTTTACCCCCAAGCCCTGCTCTCTTTCAGCTCGTCTAAAACTTCTAATGCAATATTGCAAGAGGCAAATTGCTCTCTCCATGCTTCTCTCTCTCTCCTTTTCCTCTTTATACAATTTTTTAGCCGCCAGTTGCCTGGCTTTTTCATGGAGGTGTTTAGACCACACCGAGAGGATGTTTCTGCTCTTTAAGTTAAATTATTCAGCTCCTCTATTCATTTGTCACCCCGTTCCTTCATGACTTGTTTTCAACAAATGGCTCTTATATCTCTAGGCCAGAAACCTGCACTCATTAAAGCAGTGACCCCCCAAAATAGAGAAACCATTCCTTATGCTTTTACACAGGGCTTTGTTACACTTTCTGCAATGTAACCTCTGCAAAACGATACAAGTAATCGCAGGAGTTTGGATTGGAGTGAGTTTTTATTTGACGCAATATTTTCCTATAGTTTAAGTTTAATACACCCACAGTAACCTTGAGAGAAGCAGATGTGTGGATCCGTCTCTGCATTTTAATTCCACAATGATTCCACAAAAAAAAAAATTACCTGATGATTAGTTAGAATCCAAATCCATCCGCTGAAACTGTGGTATTAACCTCGCTGTGACTTTGAAAATTTGGAAAAAGTGTGTGAATTGGCAGCAGTGAGCGAAGAAATCAAATTATCCATTCAAAAAGACAAAAGCTTTGTAGATTGTTTACCGTTTTGTGTTGCCTTGGTTGCCAGTTGGCTCTTGTCCCCGTCCGCTTCTGCGTCTCCTCGTTCTGCTTGATGAAAACGCCAGGAAGCTCTTGGATTAGAGGACTCTTTAAAGCCTCGGTTGCATCCTGCTTGCATTACGTAGAGTAACCACATTTAACACCCTCACACTTTCAACAGCATCACTAAAAAACCTATTTCTCTTTCCACAGCGAAGAAATATTTATTTCACTCTTTCTATGATCATTCCTATAATTTTGAATGTAACGTCTTGCCAAAATAACACACGTTTGGTCATTATATGATTAATATTAACATATATTGGTAAAGAGCTGGTATAAGACGTTTCTGTCCGACCACTAGAAATAGTTTTTTTTTCTAGGACAGCTGAGCTGAGGAGGCAACATATTCATGTCAGTTCACACAGTTATGAGTAAATGATAAAATCTGAGCTGACCTGCTTATGTCATTGCAATAAATATGACAAGAACTAGGCAGATGTCAGCAATGAAGAAATGAGACCTTGTGTCTCAGGAGGGGAAAAGCTGTGAAGCAAATCATGCCTGTCGCACTACACAGGAGATTTTATTTAGGTAAATCTTAGTTTGATTTCATTTATTCGACGCAGATGAACTGGCTGCCCAGGTTTACTTTAACATACTGCCATTGTTGGGTGCATGTCTTTATTTGGGACCTACCGCTAAGTTCAGTACATCAGACAAACGACAAAAAAATGGAGAAACATGTTTTTATGGAGTGCCCTATTGATTTGATGAATTTTGGACAGAGATTCACCTGCAGGACAAAATGAGAAATGAGAATTAAAAACACGTATTTAGTTTTGGAGAAACAGCACTGAGAGAAAAGAGTTTAATCAGCCAACACAATAGTTTTAGTTTGTCATGACACCTGAATGCATCAAATGTAGCTACAATGTAAATACAAAAAATAATTTTTTAATGATGATCTTATTTACTAAGGGGAAAAAAAAGTTATCTAGACTTGGGTTCCTAGATGAGTTTCTGTTGGACTCTGAATATTTTGGTAGGTTGGTCGCGCCTGGCAGAGATTCCTGCTGTTTCCTCCATTTTTTGATAATGACTCTCACTTTAGTTTACTGGAATCCCCAAAGCTTTGGAAATAACTATGTAATCCTTTTCAAACTGGTTAAGGTTGTTGACTTTGTTTCACATCTGCATTTCAATTAGCTCAGATTGGGCATGACACTGCTTTTTCAGATGAGCCCACTTCATGTTGGCACACAGATAATATTTCATTCATTTTTTATTCTACATGCCTAGCAGGAATGAGGTTCATAAAATTGAACTTTACATCGTAATCATAGTTTAACAAGAAAAGGCGGTGGAGTGTTACTTTTTTTTTTTTTTTTTTTTTACACAAGATCATGTCAGTTTGGCTAAATTTCTCCACAAATAAACTATATCATCTTCGGAAAGCTTTTTATATTTACTCAGATTATGTTTGGCTGATGTTAAAAATTGTTTGATTATTTTAAACATCGCCGTAGGGTGTGTCAAATAAACAAGCAAAACAACAACAACAAAAAAAACCCCCTGTTTTTGTCTCACCTCATGATGGCAATTGGTGCTATATAAATAAACTGAATGGCAACTGAACTGAATTTCCGCATCCTTGCACCGACTGTAGCACATGCATTATGAAGTGACATACCACAATTGTCGAAAGGATTATTTTGCACAAAGTAATTCATTCCAAACATACATTTTACTCACTTGAAAGCAAAAGTTTCTCCAGTTCTAGCAGTGTAAGATTAAGACTTTTTTTCCCCCCACTCTTTTGCAATTCTGATCAAATCTTTTCATCATATCACAAAGTGTTTTACAAACACAAACACTATTGCTCCAGGAAACAGAAAAGAGGCAGACTCTGTTTGGAATCTTAAGTGGGAGAGACGCAGCGCTGGCAAATTGCTCATATGTAGGTCAGGGACATGAGTATGTGTCTATGTGAAGATATTGTGAGTCTCCGGGTGTGCCTGTCAGAATTTTATTGGGTGAATCTTTTCACACTCTGAAGTGAAAGCAGTAAACAAACATCAGTGCTCAGTCAAAGGCCTACAGCGGCTGAGATGCGAATCATTGGAAAGACTGTGATTTTTAAAATAAAATGTTATTAAATGAAAACTTTCTGTTGATCAAATAATTGAGAACAAGCACAGCCGGTGCTGTCGACTTACAGTCAGTGAATCATAAGCAAAATCAAATGGAAGGGAAACCAAGTGTAACTATTGAACAGGTTGTGAACCTGACATATAAATAACCCGGAGGGAACCCACTCTTTAACAGAGAGAACATGCAAACTCCGTGCAAACAGAGTCCAGGCCAAGATTCAAACTGGAGACCGTGTTGCTGCAAGGCAACAGGGCTTGTCAATTCACATTTGGGTTATTTTTGAGGGGCTCTTTAGTTCCAGGAACTCTTAAGACCCACATAGAGTTGGGCATACTTCACTCTGCAGAAGCGTACCTGAAGTGAACTTAATTCGGACTCAAACATCCGACGGATGGTAAATTTTTTTGACCTCACCGAGCCGGTAAGGTTGGAAGTTGGCTTAAAAAGTTGACTCACGGTCTGCTGCACTGGCAGGTGTGCAGTGGCTGCCCTGGTGGAGAAGAAATGGGGGACAGATGTCCATTTCTTGGACTTGGATTGTAGGAAATGATGTAATTTCATCACAAAAAAAGTATGCAGTAATTATGCTCGACTATAAAATCTCAACCGTCAGTGTGAGTAGAGTCCACGAAGGTCACAGAATGCCCACAGTATCGCCAACTATGTGGGAGCTTTTGATATGTGAATATGAATAAATTTATCCAGTGCATAAAGAAGGGACTGGAAGTCCTCCCAGTGTTGACTAGAATACTCATAGAGATAATCTTGGTTCTTTTATCTTCTGTATGGCACCAATTGCACATCTGTTCTTGCTGCTGTTTCATCCATTTGAAGGATTTAGGGAATTTAGTTTTTATTTGGATAATCTACTCCTGAGTCAGCTAAGATTAAACCTTACTCATACCTAGGGAACTGGCTTGACAGTATTTGACCTGCGTGACATCCCTATAGTTTGAGCTGCTTCATCTATCAGCAGCACATGGTTCTGCCTTCAGGAGGCACAAAAAAATACCAAACATAATAGAAGAGATTCCCAGTTTCAAATTTAGACATGTGAAATTTCTGCAGGGCACCAATTCCAATCACAGAACAGCTCTCTTGAAGTGTCAACAGCATGTCTTGGCGTTCACAATTTCCCACACCGCATAATAAACTGTCCTTGTCCTCACATCCATTCCTGTGGCGATGCCTTCAACTGGAGTTGTTGAATGTGCTCATCATTTCTGCAGCCGTTGCGTTCACAGTTTTTTTTTTTTTTTCTTTTCATGCGTTCCCTTGTGAGTGTGCCTCAGAGTCTGGCACCACGGTAAGCCTGCGAATGTGCATGTGTTGGACCCGTGTGCTTAATCCTTACAGCAAATAAAGGGAGGCTTACCCAGTCTGGTGCATGCATACAAGAGCAATCGCACATACACACACTTCACAGGAACTGCTCTTCCTGTTCATATCTTTTTTTTTCTTCTCTCTCTTCTCCATCTGGCTCATATGTCCATCCTTCCGTTATTCCACCTATCCTGTCCAGGCTGTGTTTCACCCATCTTCCCAGCCTCCCATTTTTCTTTTCCCTCTCTCTTTTTTTTTTTTTTAACTCTCACTTGGAAAATCTCACACAATCCCCTGCTGCTCCCAGTGTCTCCATCTCTTTGCCAAGCCAATCTGGGTTTTGGGAAGAAGCTCAAAAGCACGAGGATTACCCTCACACTCACAACAATTAGCCCCAACTTTCCTGTTCAGGGCACAACAGCTGCTAGCGCCTCATAATGAGAGAGCTGCAGAGTTGCTAAGATGGGATTTGTGATTATTTATGGTGGACTTTGCCCCTCTGACCAGTCCAGAAAAACACTGTCAATGATGTAAACTCTTCTGTGATCACAATGGAGCTCAAAAGAGAGCTTTGTGGTCCTTTGGTCGTAAATATGCTCGCTCTCTCTGCCTCTTCTTTTCCCGCACAGATTTCTATTCTCTACATTCATTACCCAGACACCCTGGAGCTTTGGTTGTCACTTAGAATTTAAGGTCCTCCTCTTGTTATTGCATTTGCTCCCTGATAGCAAATATGATCAAGCAAGTGGGTGGGCTCAGGTGTTTCATTAGCCGCACACAGCTGTGCTCCTCGGTGCACATGGATGTGGCACGACAAATGAGAATTTCTCAAATGCTGATTCTGACACGTTGATTCCAACCTTGAAGTTCAGACCAAGCCACCTGGCCACAAGAGAAGAAACATTACTACCCCGAAGTTCTCACTTCGGGGTAGTGTTTGGACAAGACAGGAAACTCTAATGACATGCGCAGGTTTAATCGACCAGACACAAAAGAAAACCATATTAACTAGCAGAACAACATAGTGGTTCATAATCGCTTTCCATTTTGACTCAATTCTGATTTCGGTAAGACTCCAAAATTCCTTACATGAATCATGGAACCATTTCCAGACACGGATTAGCTTCTGAATCTAAATCTGCTGAATCCCTTTTTCTGGATGTAAATTAGAAATACTAGAAACTATACTGCATTTTACAGCCTTGTAAGTGTATATTTCAAAGAAATAGAGAAGATAGCATAATAGACATTTTTTCATAAAATGTAATTTATGTTTTTTAAAAGGATTATAATTGAATAGACAATTGCTCATATTTTTGGTGCAATATTTTCAGTAGATAGCTTAAAGCAGGTGGAACACTGCATGCATTCCACCTTCTGCAGTGGCTGAGTGTTATTTTACAACTCGGTAAAACTCAGTCCAAATTTAGCCCACAGAATCTGTAGACTGCAGGGTTTTTTTTTTCTTTCATGAGCTAGCTTTGCATCAGTAATGATGACTTGGCAAGTTTTGGAACAAGGCGTTCACACTGAGCTTCCAGGTACAATACTAAGAGATGGGGAGAAAAACTGACGAGTCAGAAAGCCAACCAGCAAAAAATATTTTATTTCCTCCATTCTGTTTTGTGTATTCAGCTTATTTTTCAATTGTGTGTCTTTTATTTCACTGGTGACACATTAGTCTCACAATGCAAGAAGTTTATTGTCAAAAAAAATTACGCCACAGCAATTTACATTTCTTAAGCCCACATAAAAAGACAAGACTCCACTTAGCCATCTGTAAAATATCAAGACAATTAATTAATATCGAGCTCTAAATGTTTGCAAAAAAGGTATTATTATTTTGAGAAAAAAGTCCAATTCAGTGTTTTTGAATTGTCCGTGTTATTTGAGCTTTTTCCATTTCTAACCGCAAGATTAGGCTGCTGATGTCTGTTTGTGGGGAGAAAACTCACACTTACACACACACGCCTACAGGCCACTGTACCAAACGTGCGTGAGTCTGAGAAAAAGAGAGAAGAGCTTCTGGATACTTAAAAATGTGGATCATGATTTAATAATGAATTGATTCAGCAAAAAACTGCATGTTTTTACTTGTAACATTGTTTTTCACACTGCTATTGCCATATTCAATAAACTAGACATAAGTAACAGGTCAAGGATATGTAAGGGTATGTGATATTAATTTCCATCTAGGTCAGTAAGCATTAGCATTAGCATTAGCTTTTGCAAATGTAAAGCACTGGATCGATTAAAGGGTGGATGGATTTTACCTAAGACATTTTTTCAACACTTGGTGTCTCAGGAAGTGTTTTATGAACTGTGCTGTTTTTGCTTTGTTATTTTCAGCAGACGTTATGTTTTGCGTAACATTGGAGGGCATGCTTCAACACAGTTGGCTGCGCTTTTATTTTTGGGACAGTACTTTGAGTCATTTCTGTTTTAATTTGTTGTTCCTCTTTACAGCTTCCCATATGTAGCATCTGAGGCCTCAGTGACTGTCGGTATCAATTCAAACCGACATGAAAATGTTATTCCTCATGCCTTCCCTGATTTTGCCCCCTTTTCAGTTCAAGTTTGTGTTCAGCTGCACTGCTGCCCACTCGGATTATGTGTAATCTGGACACAAATAGCTTTTGAAGGAAAATGCTAATTCAGTGCAATTATTATGAAAATAAAAAGGACTGCGTTGCTTCTATAGTCTCTCTGACTGTAGACTCCACTGATGGCGTAAAAAAAACAAAACAACTTGCTTTTCGCAAAGTGCTTTAGGGACACATCCTAGTCCCCTCATTGCTTTTCACATATAGAAAAGTTTCACTTGTATCTTAGCTGACATTTAATAACCGATGACGGACAGCACTGGGCAGACTTTGGTCATCTGTTTTCAACACTCTAAGATCAAGAGTCCTTCGTGATGGCAGCTTCAAAATGATTCAATGCGACTCTTTTTATTCTTGCTGAAAACACGAGTCATTTGCTTTTTCCTTATTTGCTTTGCTATATAATTTGGGTTCTTTTTCCAACTCCACACCACAATGTTGACTCAGATGGGCTTTAGGAATGGAGCTTTTTCAATCTGTGCATATTTTTATGTGGCTACTTTCCCATCTACAATTCTGTGTCAAGTATATTTCTTGTTTTTAGCGCTTGGGAGCACACATGAATTTGCATTTTTTTTTCCTAGTTTCTGCAAATATTTTGGCTTATTTAGAATGAGTTTTTAAGATTGACCCAGGCTGATATTGGGTTCACAAAAAATTTATATTTCTAGAAATATTTTTGGTGAAACATAAAATCCTCATGTTTATGTTCTTACAAATAGTATTTTTACAGATCACTAACTGTTTTAAATGGTCCGAAAACAGTCTGTATAGAAGTTTCAAGTGCAGATTTGACTAATCCACATGTTATGGTTTTTATACTGGCCTAATTATAAGCTTGTCCTAATGCAACAATTGTTTTGTTTTCACACATCAAATAAAGTTTCATAAATTGAAACTCTGTTTTAAAGAATTAAAGAGGACATATTCTGTATTTTCCAGGCACATAGAACCATTTTATAGCACAATCAAGGAACCAAGTTACCTTCTATTGTTATGAAAAAGCTGTATATATCAAGGACATTTGATTTTGGAATTAACACCTGGAAATTGGGCCTCTGTCTCTTTAAGAAGTTCTTGCCCTCTCCAATACTCCGCCTTCAACACGTCATCGCAACAATGTTTCTCTAAGAAATAAGAAATAGTTCATACAATAAGCTCAGTATATAAGCAGTTCCACCAGGTGTTTGCTAATGGCTGCTGCTGCTAGTCTGAAGGAGTTGGGTGGGATGAAGGGTGCTCTGTGAGCTGGAGGCTTAGAAACTTGGAGACTGCGGCTCTGAGGAGAAGCTTTGTGTGAATAGGCGCCGTTTGCTTCCCCCACGTGTTTTGCACAGCTGGATCATTTCCAAAGGAAATTAAAGAATTTCTCAAACATGCTTGAAATAATCAAGGCAACATTTCATGTATGTTGTTGATGAGGGAATAACATTACAGCATGATTCAAAACTCAAAAAGTACCTCTTCAGTTCAGGAAATTGAAGAGGCTCAGTATAAGCCTCTTCTTGTAAAGTTTTGATTTAAACTACATACTCAAAGTTGGTCCCTCGTAATAACTAAATATAAATCGCCGCATCGAGATAGAACTATTTTTTCAGATTTTCTTTACCTCAAACTGCTTAGCTGAAGCTCCCATTGTTCTTTTTCTGTTTGACTTGCGAGCTCTTGAGCTGTCAGATTAATCGTTGTCTCCTTAAGCAGTGTAGCATTATTAATTTGGTAAAAGGTGGTATTATGAGATGTTCAGGGATGAATCAGGGTGATTCCTTTGGCCATTACTCCCTCTGTTAGAGCGAAACAGCACAAGTATGTTGGCCCTCGCTTAGATGAGTCCAAGTTTGCCTCGAGCAAAACGCATGCAGCAAAGCTTCTATCTAAGGTGATGGAAGCTTTGCTGAATACCATGTGTTATCTATCTATCTATCTATCTATCTATCTATCTATCTATCTATCTATCTATCTATCTATCTATCTATCTATCTATCTATCTATCTATCTATCTATCTATCTATCTATCTATCTATCTATCTATCTATCTATCTATCTATCTATCTATCTATCTATCTATCTATCTATCTATCTATCTATCTATCTATCTATCTATCTATCTATCTATCTATCTATCTATCTATCTATCTATCTATCTATCTATCTATCTATCTATCTATCTATCTATCTATCTATCTATCTATCTATCTATCTATCTATCTATCTATCTATCTATCTATCTATCTATCTATCTATCTATCTATCTATCTATCTATCTATCTATCTATCTATCTATCTGAATGTGGTTGCCTGAGAGTGCTGCTCTGCTAACATGATTCTGCAGGTGGATAACATGACATGTTTATGACCGATCCATCAGTATCAGAATAATGTGCATGTTTTACATATTTGTGATATTCATTTATTTAGCAGTGGCTTGCATCATGACACTAATATCTGAGATTGGTGTCGGTGCCTCTTTATTTCTGATATTGATCCCCTCTTGGTCCTCTCCCTTGCACACACTTGCTCCCTCATAGCAAATTTCCCTCAGGACTTTGTTGCTCCTTCCTGACTTTCACAGGGATCCCAAAGCTCTCCTTCATTTTCTCTCTCTCCTTGTTTTTTTTCTTTCTCATGCTTTCTGTGTGTGCTGGCGTTGAGCTGAGGGAGCAGTGCACTAATAGAAACTCTATTGACTGGGCCACTCACTTATTACTGCTATTATAGCTGCTGAGGCCTCTGGACGCCAGTCGATAAAACGGCTTGTCTCTGTTCACTGGTGAGAGACCTCTGTCAGCACAGGAGGAAAATTATATGTTTGATCGACCACCTTATGATGCAGTTTACTGAAGGGTTGGGCGTGAGCATGCAGGAGAGGGACTTGTCTTATGTGAGAGGAAAAATAAGGAAGGAAAATAAAATGAACCCAGAATTGAGAATGTATCGGTGTGTGTTGCAGATTACCATGGTGACCTGGAATGGATCTTGTTTGCTTCTCCAGATGAAGAGATAATTAGTCATGCCAAGCTAACTTAGCATTGGTGGATAAATTAAGGTAGCAAAGATAAATGGCACACTGGTGCAACTGGTTGCACTGTGGCACATCAACAAGAAGGTCCGAGGGTCAAATACCGACCTGGGGTCTTTCTGCATGAAGTTTGCATGTTCTCCCGGTGCATGTTTTGGTTCTCTCTGGGTACTGCAGCTTCACTGGAGTCCCCATTCATTTAATTTGGTTAAATACAGAAAAGTTTAGAGAAGAAACCAAAAACAGAGACCTATATCTTGTTCTATTTGTTAACAATTGACTTGAATATTACACATG
The DNA here is from genome assembly GCF_019740435.1 of Gambusia affinis. NCBI lineage: Eukaryota > Metazoa > Chordata > Actinopteri > Cyprinodontiformes > Poeciliidae > Gambusia > Gambusia affinis. The sequence goes on from NC_057880.1 coordinate 14,276,337, forward strand.
TAGTTTGTTGTTGTACAGGTAAAACTGATAAAATAATACAAATCAATATTTTTACACAAGTACTTTTTATTTGATGATTTTGACCTGTTGATAAAATGTTTGGGAACTACCGCTTTGACCAGAGGATGATACCTGACTACAATCTCAAAGGGCTTTCTCTTGCTTTTTTATGCTCGACTCACCAAAGTCTCACGACCCCAAGACTCAACAGTCGAATCCCCAACCTCCTTTTGGCCTGACTTTAGGAGAATCTACTGGTATTGCAAATTGTGACAAGATTTGCTATATTCTGAGTCAGTCAGAGTTGGACTTGGTGGTAATGTTTCAGATTACGGCACTATTGCTTGACCTACATCAGGACTTTATGCCAAAGAGCAGAATTAAAGGATCCATCCACTGTCAACATCATGTTGATGGTTTTTGTTTTTTGTTTGTTTTTGAAATTTTTGTAGTTTTACCTCCAGATGATATGAAACATACATCTCCAATTGTCTAGTGGATCATCAATAATTTATTTGCAAATGTTATTTGTTTTTTTGTCTGCAGTTGTTTGTCATCTTGAGAATCTCCTATACCTGTTTCTTTTTTTTGCCCTTTGTCTTTCTTATTCTTAAATAATGAGCGCTGACCTTAACTGAGGCAACTGAGGCCTCCTGGGCACTTTGCCACATTACTGTGCAGTTCCAAACCTTGTCTGTTGCAATTGTTTATTTTCACACCTTTTTTTTTACCTCATTTATATGCGTTAGTTTTCAGAATGTTGCACAATTAAAAAAGTTTCAAGATTCAGTCCAAAAAAACAATCGCCCTTTAGTTTAGAAAGCATTAGAGCAGAACGGAATACCTTCACACTACCCAGATTTTAAATAACATACAGTGATCACTGAAAGAATGGCACCACATTAATGCTCCAACGGATGCTTTTTGATACAGACACCTTCTCATGAAGTCCTCTAAATAAAACTACCCAGAAAAAAACAAGAATTGTTTTTGTCTTCCCTCATATGTGGTCAAAGCTTTTCTTCATGTCGGACAGTTTGACCGGTGGTGTTTGTCCTATAACGCTGACGTGTTGCTCGTTAGAGGAGCCCGGTGGCAACACCGCAGGCAGCTGAGGAGAGTTATGTGATTGACAGTGCTGACATTCAAGCAGCAGAAGGAGACAACATGTGAAACAGCAAGGTCATTTGAAGAGTATATGCAGATGTGGAAAACTGCTGGCATGATGTCATACACCTGAGTCACGTCTACGCAAACACCCACAGTAAGCAATTATGTCATACGATGGAGACGACGGTGAAACAGTGATACAGATGAACGGAGGGCCAGGTGATTGTCGGTCGAGGACAAACGAGGTCAAAGCCACAGAAACAACAAATTAAAAACTTTACATCAGATCTCGTGTTTTCTGTCTCTTATAGAACATTTAAGAAAATGTTTGAGATTCTCATCATGTTGCCATGATGCATCACAAATGTTAGATAACTACAGAGAAACCTGCTGCTAATTCTGTCCCACATTTATGCTTGTGGCAGATGGAGAGGGAGTCTAGGTAATATGAAACCGGTTGATGAGGTTCAGGAAAAAAAAAAAAAAAGTTTTCAAATGCACAAACACACACACACATACACAGAACGGAAGACGATGGGAAGTGGCTGATTAAATTAAGCGAGAAGTTTGTGGAAGTTGTGCTGATACCCCTCAGGTGACAACTTCATTAACATACCTGGCTGGAGTGCCAGTGTTGAGAGAGAAAAGAAATAGGCAATGCACTGTGGGTATACGTGGGGGGAGGTGCTGATGGGAAGGTGGTAAAATTGGAAGCCAGATGGAGAGGTGAGCGAGAAACGAGGGAAGGAAAGAGCGCTGAGTGATATCTGCAGTGTGCAGGGTGCGAAGCGTGTCATCTGTCATCTAACAGAAAACTGTGTGTGGCCGAGACTGAAATGCAAAAATACATTTTTCCTGCCCATCTCACTCTTACATTCTGCTACTATTTTTACCCACAAGGTAACTGGTCCAATCACCAACAGTCACACCTCTGTCCCGACCATCCACCTTCCTCCATGTCATTCTGTGCAGCTTCATCACCTGTCACACGTGTAACAGTGATGCAACTTCAAATTCAACTGTGTGATCTGAATCTAAAGTGAGCAGAAGGGGGGGAAAGCCGCTTGGAGGCTGTGTTTGTGCGAGAGTGGGTTTAATCTAAATATTCTGATTGAACTGCATTTGAAAAGTCAAAGCAAAAGCGTCTCGTTTCGGTTTCAGATGAATGCTTCTGTTTACTGCTTGTTGGCAAACAGTTATCCTTAACTGAATAGGCTGATTTGCAAAATATGTTTGCAATTACGGTTTAAGTGCGAGAAGAAGGATGCAATCACATAAATGTTGCTCTTGATGAGCTGTTGCTTAATTGTTATGGTGTAAATGATTAAAATTGGCAACGGGACTGTCTTGTGGGAGATTTTAAACACAGTCACGCATGAAATTTCATTTAACTCTAATGCTTCTGCATGGAGGCAATCCCCTTTTTTTTAGGCAAGCCCAGAGCACCATTCAATAGAGATTTTATTTATGTTTTTTCTCCCCATCACACTCAAATGTTTCAGATCATCCAAAAAAAAGTTTATATATCTGAAAAAATAAGCAGCATGGACTTATCAAAAGATATTTTAAGGTTATAAGGGATAATATGTGACCAAACAAACTTGTGTTTATGTGAAACAATGATTGCCCCTCTGACTTGTATCATTTACTGTGATTAACAAAATTTAAATTCAGTGCCAATTCCTTTGAAAATACTAAAATAGGCTTTCAATTTATCCCCCCTTTTTCTTGGTTTCATGCCACCCTGAAACCTGAGCCATGTTACCCAAATCAAAAACTCTTCTGAATCTGAAGCTGCTGTGAGAGCAGAAGGGGGGAGGAACTTGACTCGGTTTTTACTAAGCTAGATGATGATAAAGACTGTGAGCTCACACAGGCTTAATCATCACACTGCTCTAAATGTACAGTCACATTTTGCACAATAAGACAGCTCTTGATCAGTGCTCTTTGAAAGTTTTTATAAATACTTTGCAGACTTTGTACTCTTGTTCTTCTCCTTTGTTCCTCACTCGGAGCTGAAGTGCTTCAACGTTCTTGTTTTGGCTTGTTGAGAAGAAGCAACGCCTGTGACTCACATGAGCGAACTGTCGACTGCTTTCACACAGACGTCAAAACAAGATCAGATTTTAGGACAAATGGCAGCATCCGCCCTCAGGATGTGAGAGGCATTAGGAGACCATAAAAGCCCTTGCAGTGTTTTTCATCCCCCACAAACTGGGATGACAGCCACACTCTGGTTTGTGACCTGAAGGATTATGTGTCTCTCTTTGTGAAGAGTTCAACTTAGTTACCTCCCCTGCCTTTTACATTTAGGCTACCAGCATTTATTATTTTTTTTTTTAACTTGCTGTTTGGTGAGTAAAAACATAGTGAGCATGAGTAGAGTTTAATCATTTACAGCATCTTTTAAAGCCAAGCTATGTTACAAAAGACATGAGTGAGTTAGTGTGCAACTATACAGACAATTCCTTTGATGTCAGGCTTGGTGGTTGCCCTGTCAACTGTGGCACCTTATATAGACAGGTGTGTGTCCTTCCAAATCAAGTTTGATCTACTGAATTCAACACAGGTGGACTCCAGTGAAGTGGTAGAAACGTTTCAAAGGAGAACTGTGGAAAGAGTTTAATTTTCATCAACAAAGTGTTAAGCAAAGGTTGTGAACATTTGTGTTAACAGGATTTTTTGGATTCTTATTTTTAATACATTTAAAAGAAACTAAAAAAAAAAATCCACTTTGTTATAATGAGGTGTTTTTGTGTAGAACTTTGAGAAAAAAAATATCTAATACAGGTTTGAATAAGGAAGTATCAGAAGAAATTTTGAAAAAAGTGCTTGAGTTTGTACTGTCAGAGGTTACAATAGTAACAAAAAGTACATGGATGAAGGAAATATAATAGAATATATCTAATTTTCTGATATCTGACTACAGTAAAAGATACATGACAAACGTGTGGTGGCTCTTTTCATATTTTTTGTTTCTCTTTCCCAGTTAAAATTATTTATGCCCTTTTTTACTAAACACCTAATGGATTTTATTGAAGTTGTATGTGACAATGTTTTTCTGATCATATAAGTCAACTAGCAGCTTCATAAAAATGACAGAACACAGTAGAAAGGTCAAAGTTGAAGCTCTGGAGATATTTATAAAACAATTTTCGAAGCTTTGAGGATCTTAAACTCAGTGTCTGTAAACAAAAAGAGTATTTTAGACAGGTTCTCACAACCTCAAACCTACCTAATTATAAATTCTGCGGTGAACGAACATCTTCAGCTATTTGCTCTTTTCAAAGGAGGCTTTTTTATTAACTTTGAGAACTGGCCATAAAAGAGGATAGAAGTGCAGAAAGAAATTGCAGCCAGAGGAAATGTTAATGGCATTTAACTTTCTAAAAGCTTTGAATCAGTACTTTACTTTAGTCATTCCTTAATTACAATGGGCACATGTTCCGGAACAAAGGACAAAACAGTAGGAAATGTGTCACTGGCTGTGCTGTGCAGCACTCAGCAGCTTTAAAAAGAAATACAATTATTATTTTTTTTTCTTCCTTCGTATGTTTGCCCTCCTTTTCCCTCCATCTCTTTCTAATAGTGTAATGCTGATACTTTTCAAAAAAAAAAAAAAAAAAAAAAAAAGCCTGTGCTCTGTTTTGTTTCTGCACATGCCTTTGATTTGATTTGTGTTAAGGACTGTAAGGTAATTTTCTGCTTGAAGAGTTTCAAATCATACAACTTTTTCCTTAAGAATAAGTTATATGATTTTTTGCAGCAAATGCTGCAAGAAATAATAATAATAAAAAAACAACCAATAAATCCCCAAATGGACTAGAGTAATTTTTAAACTATGTAAATATACATTATGCAAAACTTTAATTGTATGTAAATGTGAAAGATAAAAACTTAATTAGTAGCTGAAATGGAATCCATTTTTTAAAGTTCTTTTAAAATTGAGTTCTCTTTCCAATTTCACAGGCTTCCCTTGTCTTAGTTACAGTAAAATGTCAGTAATGACTCTAAATTAGCAACTTTGTTTCCACTTAAAGGCACTTGCAGAAGGGAGGATGCGTCATTTTGAATAAATTTAGTAACAGTAATCCTACGCCTTTTGTTTTCAAATTATTACCCAAACTGCATGGAGTCACTGCTGCCCTTTGTTAGATAATGACTGTAACAGACGCATCTGTCTGAGGCATCAGGGGCATAAACGTCTTTATTTATTTTGAGTAATACTTTGTTTCATCTATTGGTCTGAATTTTAGAGAAAGTATAAAGATCCATTTATTTTGAGCAATTGCTATAGTTTGAGGTCGGTTGTGTCCATATTTTCCTCTCATGCACTGACATGGAAGATGTTGTTCAGCTTCCAGTAAGCTAACGTTTGATGAAAGGTTATAAATACTTAATAATTACTAGTTCAGAGGCCAGATGCTGAGGAGGCACCCAACCGACTGAGCTGACCAAGTTAGGATATATTGATCATGCTGTGGCTCTCCATTGTCAATTCTCACTCTATTCAGTTCATATCTGGTTCGGTTCTAGCCAAGTTGGGTGTGTTTTGTCTTGTTTGTCCACAGATTTGACTGAAACATGGAGACAGACAATCAGGAGAGTCAGTCAAGTAAAAAATGGCACTGCACGAAGGCTTTGATTCTTCAGTATTAAAGTTGGATCCGAAAAGACGGTTGCTTGACAGGGACACAAAGCATCTGACTACTGTAGCTGCCAGTTAGCTCAGACACCGTAGTTTTCAGCTGCTTATCTGTACATGTGTTTGTGTGTGTACGTGTGTGGTGGCTACAGATTTATATTCCTGTTTGGGATGATATCTGCAGGCTGAGAGCAGGATCTCAGGATGACAGCAGTCACCGGCAGAGAACCATGAGACATCTATTAGATGACAGACATCCTTTTTGCTTTGGCTGCTCGTCACATAAAAACAATATTAGCCCTAAATTTCTGTTAACCTGGTTTAATGCACACAACCTGGTTTAAAGGACCCAGTTCTAGGATATCCTTTTTGAATGAATATTTTTTTACACTTGTATGAGCTTGTGTGAAGCCTGCAGAGGAAAATGGACCGATTTGTTACAAAAGGCTCACTGACAGAGAAACAGATTCTAGGAGGAGCAAGCTTGTAATGAATTTTTAAGAGCGATGTCACTCAGAATAGCTATTTGCACATACATCTGTCACACAGACACATTCACATACACATAAATATGTAACAAATACATCTCTCACATACACATGAAATTCACTTGCACGCTTGTACTTTCCATGCTCAAACAAAAGCCCTGAAATCAGCGCTGGCACAGTCAGCGCTGATTTCAGTTTCTGTGGACAGCTGCAGAGAAGGAACAACAAAAAGCTTTTACAGGTCCTGTGTTTGGCATTTGCCAATGTGTCCTCGTTTTACAAAAAGACAGCAGGAGACAGATTGCAGCAGAAGCCAAACAATGTGTCTGCTTGACTTTTGTCATGGTCTTTTTTTAGGCTAACCCCGACTGCAATTAGCAATTCAGCGTCGGCTCAGTTTTGTTCTTACAAGCAGATGGAATGAAAAAATCTACAGATGCTTCATTGAAAAGTTTATACAGGCTTAACTATATACAGATGTCTCAATAATATCTGGATAAATGCCCCTTTTGAAAATTGCCCACATAGAAAGCTCTCAGCTTTTGAAGCCGTCAACAACCTTCTACATAATTCAGAATGAATATTTCACCCTGGGGCGCTGATCAATATTGGCTCCTGGCACAGATTTGGTTAAACTGAAATCAGTTTCTTCTGGAGAAAAGTTTTATGGTCAGATGACACAGACTGAACAGTTTGGACTCACAAGAACAATAGAGCAGGTAAGCTTCAAAACCAACAACTTTTGACCAACTGTAGCATGATGATTGTAGCGTCATGTTGTGGATATTTATTCAATCAGTCTTAAAGGTGCATGGCAAAGAATGGGTGAAATAGTGAGAGGTGATAGTAATAAACTTCACCTTAAGTTGCTAAAGGTCTGAAATTAGAACATGCAGTATTTCAACGGGACAATAATCAAAACTGATTTGGGAATTGGTAAGGAAGGCTAACATTAAACTGATGGAATCATCTTCCACAAATCTTAAGCTTATGTCATACTCTATAGTAAGTTGTCCAGATCATGAAGTAGTCCCTACAGCTCAAATTAACACCACCATCTTTGACTGTCAGCAGGTCTCTGAAAATCTGGACTATTTTTAAGCTAGATTAGGTTTCAGGATACACCATTCAATGATGTCTCTCCCAAAAGTCTTGAGATTTATCAAGGTTTTTGGGAGGCAAATGTGAGACAGATCTTTCTGTTCTCTTTGACCTGCAGTGGCACTGATCTTGGAACTCTCTTACACAGGCGATTCTGCACCGTCTCTTTGTTATTGCTAAATATTGAACACTGACCTTAACTCAGGTGGTGAACCCTGCAGAGCTTTAGATGTTGTTCTTGGCTTCTTGTGACCCCCTGGATGAACCATCAATGAACTCTTGGAGTATTTTTGGTTTACCAGGGCTGCATTTTCTCTTCAGTTGTGAACTATGACCTTCATTTTTCTCTAAGTCTTATAAATGGATTTGAAATCTGTTCCAAACTGTAAGATGCCAGTGACTTCCATATCAAAGCAGATACATTCAGCTGGGATGCATAAATATGGTCACTTACATCGCCCACCAGACTGTGATGCTTTATCTCAGATCCCAGCAAAGGGCATGGGGGTCAACTTTGTGATGACAACAATAATTTTTGACAGTGAAGCTCCGACAAGCTCTAACAATGAACAGCTTGCTGCATGAAGCAGAGCAGGGAAAAGAAAATCTGTGCTTCTGTGGTGTGTGGGGGGGTTACATCATCCCCGTTGATAGTTAGACTGGAGCATGCAGATACAGTCTGTGACACATTGGGGAAGAAGGGAAGTTTAAATCTGTCGTTGGCGTGCAGGATTGTGCATTGAATCACATGCAGTACACTGTTGTACAGAAATGCACTCGTAACAAAACAAACAGAAAATTCTTGTCCTGCTCACTGTGTGTGTGCCCTTGCTTTTTGCTTTTTGTTTATGGACAGATAGTAAAAGGCTTTTTTTTCTTTTGCAGAATCTACCACTGGATGGAAATTCTTCCGCCAGTTTTTATTGATTGTCAAAATGAAACTACAGCTAAATAAAACGAAGGTTCAGAAACTGTAACTACAAGGACTCTGTAAAGACCATTCTCCTTTGTTAATTCAAAAGTTGGTATTTCATTGGACTGTTTTTTGAGTTTTTTTTATTTATTTGGAAACATGACTTTCTGAGACTCCTGGGCCAGATCCATCTTTTAAAAGGTGATATATTCCACAGGTGACATGTTCACAAAACAATGCTTTCATTGATACAGCAGTGCAGCAAAACGCAAAGGAAACCGCAACTTGAAATCTACCCTCCAGAAACCATCACCATTATGACTCAATGTTAGACATGTATATGTATTAAAATGATCACACGTTCACATTTGACATAGCTTATTCAGTGCAAAAACTATGATGAAACTACCAACATTTCAACTCACAAAGTTCAGAAAACTGTCGGACGTGCGCGCCTAAAAAGATTTCCTTTTCAAGAGCACATCCCAGCAGAATGCAGGGATTTTCAAGTATCTTTTCATGAATATGGATGAACTCAGATGACATCCCCTACTATCAGCTAAGTGAGGTGATGGCCCTATATTCTCACACCGACTGTTTTCTAGTACGTGGAGGCTGGGTGGTGCAGTGGAAATGGAATGATACCATCTTTAATGTTTTATTCAGCTCCTTTCCTGTTGACTACAATAAGCCATTAAGAGTGCACAACACCTCCTGTTTGCACTGATTCCTCTTGGACTCCTGCTGCTCTCCTTCCTCTCTAGCTTCCACTTGTTTCTTTATGCAATTACCGCTCTGGTCTTTGTGAATAATAAGTTTGGCTCCCAATTAGTAAAATCACAAGAAATACGTCAAATATTTTGTTCCCCTGCAAAAACTTCACGCAGCTCTATCTTGACTGCACTCATCTTGAAATTATGCTCAATTATTCAAATACCTGCTATGGCAGAAACAGTGATGTCTAAAAAATAAACATGTCCAAGTGTAGGCGCTGAAGTCACTATGACTGGATAAGCACCTGGCAGTTGCTCCATAAAGCTTTTTCAAAAATGTTTCTGCTCTGGTAGAGCAACAAACTTTGGATCAAATTATAACAGTTTTAAAAAATAAAAATCTTCAGCATACACACAGATGTGTCTGTTTACTTTAGTTCTCTTAAGAACTAAGATGAATAAAGTCATTCTTAAGATATCTGTTTTAATTTCATAGCCTGGCTCCATAAACTGATAATAAATATGCATAAATATTTCAGCGCTATTTCTCTGCATGAATGAGAAAAGTGGGGTTTTAATTATGGATAAACAGAGAAATCAACTGATGAGCTACACTCTTAAGTGTAGATGCAGCTACTGAGTTAAGAGGACACATAATTAAACTTCAACCCTTAACCTTGAAGCATAGAAGTATGGATCCTGTCACGTATTAATAGTTCAGACTTGTTGAGGTGGCGTTTTGGTGTGAGGGATGTTTCCTTGGCTCATGTTGTACCCATAGCACCACTTGAGCATCGTTTAAACACTGCAGGATAGTATGTAAGCTGAAGTGTTACTTAATGACCACAGTGTAACCACTCCATGGTGGTTACTTCCAGAAGGATAATGTATGATGTAATGAAAGACCAAATCATCTCAAAGTGATTTCATGAACATGACAACGAGTTCACTGTACTCCAACAGTCACAGTTCTCTGTCTAAGCAGAACACCTTTCAAATGAAGTGGAAAATTTGCACTATGGATGTCCAGATGAAAAATGTAAATAAACTGCATAATGTCGACAGGTTGTTGAATCTATACCATGAAAAATATCTAAGTTTTTCCTAAGGTAGGATTGTCCAGACCAATGTTACAAAACTGTACCTGGTAAATTGGCCATTTGCCAAATACATTTATCTAATATTTTAGGTCTTAAAGTGAGTCAGAATTGACTCAAAGTGGTACAGTGGGGTCAAAGCTTGAAAAAAAAAAAGGATCTGATATAGGTCACAACATACCAGTTGGTGCCTGCATAATGTTGATTAAGTATTAAGATCTCTGTGTGTAAAAATGCTTTTTATCAAGATTCCATGAGAAATAAAATAAAAGTTGTAAAAGAACAAAATTAAGTAATTTCTGCAAAAGTGTCAGGCTGCTCATTCATGTGTTAGGAATATTTGTTAAATGTCTTGTAGTGGAGCAAAAAAAGAAAAAAAAAAAAAAAGAAAAAAGAAAGAAATAAGAAAAACAGGTTTGGGTTTTGCAAGAGATGACAGATATAGATGTCAGTTTCATTGTATTCATCATCAGGTGTGTTTACAAATGTGCTTACAGTACACATCTAACAAAGAGTCTCTCACTGTCAGTGCAGCTAACAGCTTCACATTCCGACACCCACTGAAAAGCATTTTATCACACAATTTCTACTCATAGATAAAGCTCTCTCACATATTATGCAACATCTACTAAAATATGTGACTCATGGCACAGTTGGCCTTTTGCACGGGCTGAGATATTGACACATATCTATTGTGAGTAAACCAGTGCAGGAGAGAGCAGTCAGTAAGTATACATGAAAACAGTCTGATGCATATAATAAAAAAACAAAAAAAAATCCTCTAGTTTTTGCATTTTTTAACCCAGCTGTATCTTGAATCTTTTTTTTTTTTTTTTTTTTAAGTTTTCTGATTTATGCGGGTATATTTATCACAACGACTGTATATTTCATGATAAAAAAAACATCTCCCATCATAAATCCTATTAGCAAACACACAGCTACTTGCTGCCTTTTGGTCCTTCATCACATTTTTCAGGTTATTATTTCCACATAAAAGAAAAACATAAAAACACGACTCTTCAAATGATTTTATTCCAGTGCCTGCATATTATAATTCTCATTAATAGAATAAGAAACATTACCACTCTTGGCTCAGTGCAGATAAACACTATAAATACAAAACTCTTCTTTTCAAAACACAAGTTTCACCTGCTGCTGTTGTCAAAGAACACACACTGCTTTTTTTCGTAGATAAACTATCTCATTTCAAGCTCACACTCTACGGTTGTTAATCTTACGGCACAATTGCATAAAAAAATTGGAACTCTCCCACGTCTCAGACGGAAAACTTTCCAAAAGAGGTTCAGAGTAGTTAACGCTGCTCATTGTAAAAGGGGAAAAAAGAAGAAAATGAAGAAACATTTTTTTTTTTTTTACTTATTTCACACCATTAAAACCAAAATTCAGATCCAGTCTTTAAGTTTACATACACTCATCTTAGCATCAATGTCTTAAATCGTTTGTTCCCACCTAGACGGTGTGACCTGAAGGCAGGCAACGTTAACATTAAAAAGAGGAAAAGAAAATATTGTCAGCTGCACTTCAAACAACTTCCCTTTTCCCCCCAATTCTATGTGAGTAATGTAAGGAGCATCCCCTGATGTTTCACATCATCACATCATAGAAGCACTACGATAAAATATGGTTGTCACACTGCTGACCAATGACTCTCGAAGTTAGTACTAAGTTACAGAGAAATTTCACAGGTTTTTTTGTAAAGAATCTGACACATATTTAATCATCTCTAATGTACTTACTGATTTAGTTGTGTCACATGTAAAGTACCAAACTAGTGTCAAATAGATTAACTATTTAATCTTTGTTTTTCTGATAAACTAAAATTGTTGTGGGCACGTGGGTGCGAAGTGCAGCATTCATGCAAGAACCACTGCTGATTATGAACACACTATTATACCTTATAAAAAATAAATATGCGAACAACTTTTGGTTTTATTTTTCTTGTCTGAAAATTGTCAAAATTATAGACACGGGCTTAATAACATGCACACAGTCAAATATTCCTTAACAAGTTGCATCTTGACAACAGGCTTTATCTAGCTAATAATAGAATATTACTGAACTGAAACTGAAAATTACAGGAGCACCAGTTTCATTAAAGGGAGTTTTACATTACTATTCAATGAATAGATGTCGACCAAGAAAGACAATGCTGTTCTATAACATCTTCTGAAGTTTTGTGGTCTGAGGAGACAAAGACTGAGCTATTTTAGTTACAGTGGTGTGAACATTTGGAGGAGTTAATGTTAAGGTCTCAAACTTCACACAGTCTCGGCGTTAGAATTGACGGAGAAAAAAATAACAACCTTTTTCACACAGGACCACGTAGGTTTGCATTTTTTTTCTCCATTAAAAACTGCATTTTGTGTTAAAGCCTACTTGTGTTGTCTTTGACTATATTTAAATTGGTCTGAAGTGTGACAAACATGCAAAACATAAAAGAAGAAAAAAAACCCCAGTGCAAATAGTGAAGAAGACTGCCCTGCAATTTTTCACCTTCATCTCAGTAAAATAGCTAGATTTTTGAAACATGGACGCAACGAGATTTTCCAACATAAAAATGATACCAAATATGTATCAAAACTGGCCTTGAGGTGGATAAAACAGACGAACAGTCCATTTTATTCAGTCTATTTGACTGTTTTTCAAGCTGATCCAAAAATTCTGTGACAATCAAACGCCCAACATCAAAGGAGAATTACGCAAGAAGTTTGTTGGTGGCTAGAAAGAGGATCTCCTCGAAGTGCAATATTCTAACTGAAATATGACCAAATATTTATGAGATCAAATGAACACTTTTGAACCTGTCAATATTTGGATCTAATAAAATCCACAATAAACAGTAAATTTGTTCACGCGTGTACCGTTAATTCAGTTTGATCAAGCCAGCTTAAATATAGACTTAAAAAGGGGAAAAGATGGCAATGATGAGTGTATGTAAACGTTTCCCTGGAACTGTGACAGAACAGGATATTTCTTCTTTGTTCTTCCATAAGCTGATAGAAAAATAAGAGTGACTACTATTCTCCTTGCTTTTACATCCCATCTTTGTTCACTGAAAGAAGCTTCAAATCCTCTATTAAAACTCAGGCAGAAGAAACAACACAAGGCCATTACGCTGCAGTGACAGGTCTAATATCTAAGTATCAAACTGCTTTTCTTTGTTGGACGAATAAATCACTTCTGAAAGTGACCTTTAAATTCCATTGTAAGCATGTGCTGTAATGCATTACAAAGCGATTCCTAAAAAGCAGCACTACAGTCAAAACACGCAATACGTAGGCTTGAAAAAAGTCAAATCAATGCAATGGTTGCATGCACCGAAAACAATCCCAGTTGTATTAGGTGCTACATAAATAGGGAGGGAAGCTTGTTTTCCTCTGGCTATAGCAACCAAAAAAAATATAGAAATATTATCTACATGTTGCCCTTTACAGAGAGAGCTTCTGTCACCTCCAACCTGCATTTGACATCAATACTTAGTGCAGCGGGAATGTTTTCAACAGTTGATGATTCACAGACTCTCAACAACAGTAAAACTCAGAGTCTCTTTGCTCGTTTACCCTTTTTCTCCAGATTCTGATTAGGAGGGAGACATATATTGAAAACAGACCAATCCACCACACTGACAGGCTATGTTCAAAACAAAAACATTTCTTTGTTTGAAGCTGTGACAAGTCATGCAGTCAGTGGTGGCTGAGGTCACAGGGGATTTTCTTGCTCTTAGACTTTAAAGTCTGGACCTGAGTAAGTTTCAAGTGGTCTGAAAGTGAACCGTGCATCCAGCCTGACCATCATCAAACTCATCGCTGCATTACAATACCTTGCAAAAGCAGACGTACACGTTCAAGCTTCTCGTATTTTGTCATGTCAGAACTGTAACATTCGATGCATTTTTATCGAGGTTTAATATGATTAATCTGTACAAAGTACTGCACAATTGTGAAGTAGAAGAAAAACAATGGATGGCTTTTAAAATTGTTTGCAAATAAAACTGAGAAGTGTGGCATGCACATATACATACAGACTGTACCTGTGTCAAGACTTATGCAGCCATATCCAATAAATCAAAACATTTTTAAGTTAATTTTCTTCAGTAGCAAACTTTAGTACGTAGTAGTAACTTTAACTAAGAAAGTAGATTATTAACACACATGCTGATGTTCCCAAGCTTTTATTTCTATTAATTTTCAGGTTTTTTGTGTGATTTCAACTAATTAAAACATATTTTAGACCAATAGAAAAAACATTTTTAATACAGAAATGTGGACTTAATGAAAAGTATGTTCAAAGCTCCAATGTTATTTTCAACAGATACACATCAGAACACATTTTCTAATATAGGACTGAATATGACGTTCAATTTCATCCCATCAAATCTGACTAAGCTTGAGCTAGTTTGAAAAGAAAATTGAGTAAAGGTTTCCCCTCTGGATGTTCGCAGCAGATAGTGACATGGCCCATAGGACCTGAAGTAGTTACTGAAGATGAAGGTATAGAGTCACTGGAGCTGAAGAAAAAGATGTCAGAGTTTTTAGATCTTCCAACTCACAACATTATATTCAACTTGTCATAAATGCTTTTGTGATTGTGGTTTTAATGTAAGAAAATCTGAAATGGTTCAAAGCGTATGAATACTTTTGCAAGGCACTGCATTAGAAACACAAAGACATAAAGGATGGTATCCAGACTCAGATCACTGTCAGAACACCTGGGTCACCGCTAGTCACAGAGTTATTAGTACTCCTGTTCTGTGGCGATCAACTTAATGATTATTACCAGTCTGGGTAATGCAGTGACATCAATTTAATTTCTGATTGTGGTTCACAGAGGAGCTATGTGGTAATCCTCAGTCTTCTGACGATCGTTCAGACCGTTCAACAATCAAACACAATGTGCTGAAAATACCTCGAATACTGAAATGAACACACCTTTATTCCCTACATGCACTCACTTTAGATATGTGCATAGATGCCCACGACACACACCTATACACACACGCACACGCACGCACCCCCACACGCAAGCATAGACTCTGCGGTTAATCTGCACTACTTTCTGGCACCAAGTCCTTTTTTTCTTTTTTTCTGGAGTTGTTTATCCCAATCTGTCTTCGTTGCTTCTTCTATCCCGTGTGGTCTGACTTACTGCTGGTGTTGCTTTAGGCTGAAAAACAAAACACAGGAAAGAATATGTTAGTCTTGTTCTTCACAATTGTCAGGACCTGGCCTTTTTAACCACAGGGAGCATGAAACCCAGTGGAGTGAAAGATCTTACCTGGTCCCTATGAAATAATCCTATTTTTCTGAAAGTCCATTTGACATTTTAAATCCAGAGCAGATGGCACAATAAACAGCCGTCATTACTATTTTAACAAGACAAATATACAGCAACATAATACTGTAATTCTGCATTGCTGCTACTTCTCATTACTTGCTCCACTTAAAACAAATCCCCTTTACTGCAAAGTACAGCTCGGCAATATGCGAAACATTAACCAATACTCCTTCTCCACCGTCTTCCCATAATTACAGTCATCTGTTATGCCCGCTATCTGGCTGTGCTCCAAATTAAAACAAAGAAAATAGATAGGAGCATAAACTCTCATGTTTAAAGTGCAATATTTGCTGTGGATTTGGCCTTTATCATGAACAGCTAATTGTTTTTCTCAATGACAGCCGCTGCGGTTGCATTCAGCAGCTTAATCACTATGAAATAAAGCAAGTGGAGAGGCAAGGAAGCCGTATTCAATTAAAGCAAAAGCGATAAGTTGGACTAAAGATCATAGAAGCCATCTCACACCACACTGAGTGAGCCTTATTTTTGAAGTGTTATAGAAGACAAACATCCTGGGAAATCCTGCCGCAGATCTGTATCAGTGAGATGACGAACGTGAGCCAGAGATGCGTGCTGTACGGAGTCATAACAAAAACGCACAATGTCTTCTTTATCTCTTAAGAATTATTGTGGTATAGATCCTCCATTCAGTCTGGGATGCTATTATCATTTCCTTTATTATACAGCTGTGGGATCGTTTTAGTCTCAGTGTGAGCTTATGCTTCTCACCCTTTAGCTTAGTTGAAACAAACAAACAAACAAGTTGGGAAACAAAAATGTCTCCTCCATATGCTGCGGCCAATTTGAGCCTAAAATGAAAACATGAACCACAGACAGCATGACCAATTCCACTCTTTTCATCACAGTCTTTGGTAAATTGCCACCCCTTCACAGTGCACCTTCATAATCACCGTTTGTGCAAACACAGCCACAGATTTTGAGAAAGAAAGGAGAATTTGCAGGCAAACCAGCCTGTCAGCGCCCATCTCGGTAATGGCTGTTAAAACAGTGGCTCCTGCAGCCTGTCTGCTCTGTCAGGACCTATCTGTTGGAGTCTCAGAAGAGAGGGACAGCCTGAGTGAGGAAGCTTGTTTTGTTTTCGGGAAGGGGACAGGTAGCAGCCAGGAGGGCTGAGAGATGAGAGAGACAGAGAAAAAAAAAATGTAACGCAGAAAAGAGGATGACTAGTTCAATTAAAGTTGCAATACATTTTACGTACCACGAACCATGAAAATGTAAATCATATGTTGAAACTGTTAATTATTTTTTTTCTAATGAAAGTATGTGTTATTTGGAAAGGGCAAAATAACAAATAAATATATAACAAAGGACATTTGTAATACTAGTAGATCTAGTTACAGACTGTTTACTGTGTTTGCCTGAGAAAAGTGGTGCAGTAGGATGATCATCGCTGCAGACTTACTCAACAGAAAGGTAAATTCATGAACAGAAATTGTGGAGACACTTCCATATGTACAGATGGAGTTAAATTTATATTTAGCTTTATATCAAACACATCGGTCATTATTACCACTGCTATTTGTTTCACATTTACCTGGAAATGTTCTGCATCTTCTCTGTTTCTATGGGGACACCATTGCTTGTCTTAAAATAAGATATACAGAAAATAGCTTTAAGCATCATAAATCTGCAGTATATAGTTGACGTGCAACTTGTATTAGTCCCCCTGTCTTGTAAAAGCTTTACCAGTGTTGGCCCAAAAAAATACTATTCACATCTCCCAAAGTGGGAAGACAAAAACAACAAGACAATCCTAAATAAACACAAATAATCTGAGATACAAAAGAATTATACAAAGAAAAACAGAAAAAAATACTAAAGCATGGGGAGCAAAGATGGAAATATAAATCAAGCTGAGGAAGGAGGCAGAACAAAGGTCATGGTCTGTGAATGAACAGGCTGTTAATGGACTAATCCAATAATCTGTCTCTGGGTCACATGTGCGCGATGTAAGATATATGAGGAGGGTGTGACAGTGGGTTCAAAGAGAGTGCATGCGCCTCTAAAAACCACCGGAGGTGTTTGTAGAGATTTGAAGGTCACTTTTGCATGCTGTGAGTGTGTACTCATTTATGGAGCCCAGGACCTTTTGCGATGTATTTACTAACCTTCTGAAACCTGGTCCTGGCCGCCGTTTATAGAGGTAGACATAAATGCAAAGAATGTCCTAATATGGGTTACAATGCAAAAGTTTCTCACTCTGTAAGGCCCATGTTTCTGACAAATACTCATGTTGGGCCAGGCTCTTTTTGGGTCAGAGGTTAGGTGACATAAACTCAAGGTATGAATTGAGTTAATGTTAGAGTTAAGGTTAGGCAACAGAGATGAACAAAAAAATGAATGGAAGTCAAAGAAAAGCCCCGTCTGTGTGTGTGTGTGTGTGTAAGGAAGAATTTACATTTGGTTAAACTTGCAAGAAAATGCACCTTGAAGAAATATTAGAAGTGATTTTCACATTAATCACTTTTCCAGTACAAGAACCTATAAGCAATACATGGGAGCATGGAGAGATTTCAGAGGGTCAAGGTTGCAAAACTGCACCGGTCACCCATGTTCAGAAGTCACTGGACCAACAATATTCTTCTATCATATAAACTTAAATGTCACTTAAGCCGTCCTGGGGTCTCTCTGAGCTGAACCTTGACAAGTATAGAAGCTGACAGTAGATAAATCTTAAAATTTCAGTCGAGAGAGTGGAAGTTAACTCCATTATTTTTATGTGAAGTAATTAGATTTTTTTTATGGGAAAATTCTCAAGAGTACATTTTTGGTCTGACGCAATTTGCTTTTATAAGCATTCAGGGCCAGCAGCAAGGTTGATACTGGATCTGTTTTACCCAGGTAAGAACATTACAAATAAAAGTGGGTTTGGACGATGCAGCCCTAACATTTATTCTCTGAAAGACATCATTTTCCCAAAACGTTCTCATTGGCCCCGATTCTTAGCAATAAACTCCAACCAATAATTCTGTCACAGGGATTACAGTTTATGCCTTACTGCAAACTACTGAAAGCCCACTTGAAATATAACTGTAATAAACTTTGGATTTAGTTAGAAGACTTTAGTATTTCTTTACTTTAAAGGTAAGCAGAAGATCTGTAGATACTCCATTGGTTTAAGAAGATTATTTACGCTCCCCACATCCACAAACACTGAAAGCAAAATCCTGTTTAACTTAATAAATAACAATTTATTAAATGTACTCATTTCCAAATAACCTTAGTGAATATTATTTGAATAGTTAAGTGTAGGCATTGAAAAACCTGATTGCATTCAAAATAAATGATGTTGTTTGCACCAAGATGAAATTACTCCTGCTGAAAGTCAATAGAAGATTTACCTGGCCAAGGAGTTTAGAGTGGGAATGATTTAAATCCAATGAGGTGAAAATATAATCTTTAATAAATGTTTATCATCCTCCCACCACAAAACTCTCATTTGGCATCAGTTTATGTAGTGAAAATGATGGTGGTAACAAAGAATTTCCCTCTGGAACTAATACAATTTTATCTTATATTATCCTTCTTATCTTAACTTGACTTAGGTGGATTTCTTTAGAGATCCATAACATTTATACATCTAATCAGCTATTTTTTGCAATTAAGAAAAGTCAATATTGAATTTTAACATATGTTTTAGTGTGTTGTGAGGCTTTCGTGATGCATGCACACACTATATGTTACCAGTTGCCCGAGTCATTTAAAAATCATCCCAGTAATTAATAATTTATTGCAAGTGGATGTTCAAGGGGTGCACTGTAGAGCAATATTAGTAGTTAACAGTAATATTTAACCCTTTTTTCTTCAAATATTTACAATGTGCGTGTATAATATGCTACATGTAGCCTATTCTAGTTGCATGATGTGCAGACAATGCCTACTTTCTGACAATAAAACCAGATGGTACTAGAGACATACACACATCTAATTATCAGTAGATGCCCTTTTATCTTGCTGAAAACAAAAAGTGTTTAGTACATCCTATATCTATCTAAATCAGTCAGAGAAAGCTAAAAGCAATGCTGATTTGTGTCTTTTGAATATTGTTATCTTTGATTCAGCTTAAAAAATTGTAATCTATCTTTATGTTATTAATATTTCAAGAGTAGCATGTGTAGCCCCTGCATCTTTAAACAAAGTGGAAGTTGTTTGCCTAAATCCCAATATTATTTCTGGTACACCGCACCAGAAAACATGGCCAGGATTTTTAGGGAAAAAGAAGACTTTATTCTAGATGCATTTGCCCACTAACAACAATACAATATGATCCTTTGCACTACACCTGCATTTGTCATGGGGAAGCAAAATAAAGAAAAAAATAAGATAGCAGTGAAATTAAATTTTTTTATGTTTGACAAAAATATTTATCTTTCAACATGATAATTAAAACTTCCTTTACAGTGAGAATAAAACCACCTATTGTGTCAGTAGAGGTGGGTAGTTACCTATGTTTCTGAGTAACCTTTTGGAAAATAAATTGTTTTATGTCACTATACTATATTTTACTTCTGTAATATTATTATGAAGTATCACTTCCCTTACTTGAATAAAATTTCTGGATACACTACCCACCATGAGTAACTTCACTGAAAGATTAACAAATATGTTTCAACCAAAAATGCACCAGATGCCGACACAAGTTAAACTTCGCTGTATAAAAGCTTTGTTGTTCTAATGTTTTTCTTTTTTTTTATCTACTGAGCCTCATGTACCATTCAGATAGTAAAAAGTATAATTTACAATGATCTGTAAATTATATATATATATCAGTTCAAGCACCATAGTTTTATACAGAATACTTTTTACTTAGGTAATTACATAGTGGCTACTCCTGAGTCAAAACATGTTGAGGTATTCCTACTTTTAGTTCAGTATAATTTTGTGAACCCTAGCCACATCTGTGTGTGTGTGATCAGTACAACCCTTCTTTTGTTCCATGTTTTTCTGGAAATGACCTTCATTTGCAACAATTCAGACATGTAATAAGTGGAGACAGAGAGGTCAGAGATCCCAGGGTCAAATATGCTACTTTTCATGCCATAATAGTTTTGTTATAAAAACCCCCCACAACATTCCAGATTAATAGGAAATGTGTCAATATTCTAAGAAAACAAATCATCAGTTTTTCCACAACATACAAATGTTTATTTTTCTTGAGGAAACAGAATAATTAACTCATAATCTGGCTGTTCTTTGCTTGCATCAACACCTCACTCTAATTATTAATATCTCAATTTCAATTTAATTCTCAATATCTCTAAAACATATCTCTTCTAAAAGCCTCTTTGTGGCACAAAACAATATCTCCAAAAAGACAATGTGTTTTTTATTATTTATGAAAGGCAAGATGCCACCAGACTCACTGAAATCTTTTGTAACTTAGTGGCTATCCCCTGGTTGAGGGTTGTCCTACATCAGCAGACTTGATTCTACTTTTAGTAACAGTCTAATTTATTGTTCCTGTAAAAACTTTATTTGGAGTCTGATTTCTTTGCCAGGTAAATGGTTAAGAGGCAGCAATAGCTTAGGGTCAGAGACTGAGTCATGGTCATCACGTAAGCTTAACATCACAGCTTCTCTAAACATCTACATCTGTATTACTGCCTATATGTGCATGATTGTGGTTGCAGTTTTTAGCTATATTTAACCTTTTTTATCTAGAAGATGTCTCTACATGATAATTGATGTGACCTGAAATATTGTATTATCTCTATGTTTCTAGATTGTGAGTCTGCAGTCCTTTTTTCAGTTAAAAGAGGACAGGAAAAACACCTTTAAGAAACTTTTTTCAAAATTGGCACAACTGTTCAGTTGGAATGGGAAAAAGACTCAGTTGAAGTTAGATGTAAAAGTTTAAAAGTCAAAGTTACTGTGACCTAGATCTTCTCCATTCTTGTGAATGTGACATTTCAGGAACACCTTGAGGGAATGTCTTCAACTTGGAGACACACGTCTACTTGGACAGGGAATGAACTGATGACATTTTACATCCAAAAGGTCAAAAGTGAATTTTTCATTCCCAATACACAACAGAACTGTCTTAACTTTAACAATTATGTAATCTAAGAAACTTGGGAGGCTTGGCTGCAAAATGTACCGTAGTTTGACAGAACATATCTACCATATGGTAGAAACATATGATAATACAAATCTTGTCCAGATAATCACAGATAGATGATTTGACCAATTCCTTTGAGGAATGTGTCATGAAGGAAAACACAGTTTCATGGCTGAAGGGGGTCCAACTTGGTAGAAGTTGGTATGTCTAGTAAATTACCCATTTATTGTAGATCATACGACTTTAAATCAATTACTACTTGTTGTTAAACAGGGAAACAGATCGATTTTTAAAGCAGAAGAAATGAATCGGTTAAGAGGCAAGGACAATCAAAACAAGATTTTCAGTTCTATATTGATCATCTTACAAAGCTCTATATCTAAAAATTGCGAAACAAATTATTTACCTTTGTAAAGAGGAAGAGTGAAAGAAGTTTGCTTTTCACAGAGCTTTCTTGTAACCTTTGAGAGTTATTTAAAGTTGTTTTGAGCAATATTTCCCCAGGCTTTCTGAAGGTCTGTTTGCTTTCACACTTTCTTCATTCATTCTGTCAAAAGAAAAACCATAATACAGCACCAGAAAGTCTGACGAACTACTGATTGCTTCAAACCACTTTAAACTCCACTTATTTCTTTATACACAATGTATTGAGGCTTCCAAATGTCATATGAAAGCCTAGATACTCCAAAAGTGTATAAAGAAATAAGAAATGGTTTTAAAAATTTTCCAGTGTACATATTTTTTAAATCTCCTTCCCATTGTTTCATTTTCACGTTAGCAATTAAGTTATTAGATTTTAGGAGTGCTTTAGTTGGACAATTATAATGTGTTTTCCAGTTCATGTGCCTGATTCCATTGTGTTGTTTGTCCGCTGGCCAGCTAAGTGCTTGGGCTTAATCACCACACAGTGTAAACTGTAAAAATGTTCTGCCAGTTTATTATGTCACATCTACTGCTGTTATCCTTTACAGGTCCAATTACAGTAGTCAGTTTGGACCAACTGTGGAGTGTGCAGTGCTTCCAGTGACCTGCGGCTGCCTGTGAAGCAGATGGCCGGCTTAGATAAGACAGAGAAGCTGGTAGACTGAGGAGTCCAGCTGTTTATGTGATAGAGAAATCTGTTTTTGTTTTAGGATGATGGATTCCTAATGCCAATCACCCCACAAAACACACACACACATACACACGCGCGCAGACTCGCACTTTTCATGGATGTTTCTTCAGTGGAAGCTAATCCTCTGCCACTGCCAGCCGCGCTTTCATCTCATCCAGAAAGCTCCTTACACAAACCAAAGCTCATACTTAGTATGAAAGAACTCATATACAACACAAGCGTGCATGTGCTCCCAAAGACTTAGAAAGACCTAAATCTTTGACCTTATCGAAATATTCCCCACGGTATAAAAAAATCGCAACATATAAAAAGAACTCCCCATATAGCCACTTTCATGTATAAAGACAATTCTTAGAGACTATCCAGATTTGTTTCCACTGCAGTAATCTTTTTCAGGACCAAAGTTTTCTGGAGCTACTGCTCAACTTTATGTCAGTAATTTCAACTACAAAATAAGGAGCCAAATGACATTAACAGCTGCCTGCAGAAATTACCCCGACAGGGTGGTATTCTTTAATCAGAGATTTGTATATTTTTGTTGCTGGTTGAATTTTTACGATGCTGTATTTTAACTATAACTTAAACCCTTACACACTTAGCTTTTTTGCTATTTATTCTAAATTACACAACAAGCAACAAGACTAATTTGCATTTATTTTTTTTGCTCACAGAAATTAAACCAGTGACTCATGTTAAATGTCCTAGATTTTCATAAATCAGAAAACCCAAGAAATATAAAAAATAAAACAACAGAAAAAAAAAATCAGCTCAAAGCCACTTTATTGGATTTAAACCAGTCATCAGTGTCAGTTTTACATATGGGCCATATGGGCATTTCCCCAGGGCAGCATAAGAAACAGGGACACCCCCGCACCAAACAGATGTAAATAATCATATGTCAGTTGTATCTTAAATGGTTTTGTTAATGCCGTCATATGTCTTGTTCAATTAAACATCAGGAGCAAGAAAATCCTAAAAGTTTCATATGTTGTATATATGTGTTAATTGCATTCTGGATTCTGCGGTTGTGGAACAATCGTTGAGGCTGAATCAATAACATTTCTTCAGTGTGAGGGACCCTCTCAGGTTGTTTTAGGAAAACATCTTGTTTGTACTGTTAAAATGCACCTTTAAGTTTTATTATGTTATTATTATATCATTCCATGGACAATACAGGATAAAATAAGATGCCTGTTGGCGTGGGACCGATGGGAGATAAGGCTCATCCTAAACTGTTGTCAGACAGATTTTTGGTGCAGTGTTGTGTTTCACCTAAGTGACTAGGTGAATACAGAGGAAGTGAGGCTGATGAGGTGGAACCTTTAGTCTTGTTCTCCGTTACCCAGAGGATCGATACCGCAGTGCAACAGAACTGGCCAGGCTTCAGGTTTCAGAAACACTTGTGTTCAGTCTCTCAACGCCTGCAATGTGTCAGAATGGTTGCACTAAAAACATCCTGTGCTTTGAGACTTTTCAGCTTGACATGTTATGGACTTAATTCAATTAACTGTGGACAAGAAGTAACAGTTTGAACTTGTTGAAATTCTTCTCATGCTCCATATTTGTGTTGTGCGTGCTTGTGTGTGTGGCCTCTTTTTTAATGCATTGTAAGGACCATTTTCCAAACAGACACTACATTGTTGGGACAACTGATCTTTTTTTTTTTTTTTTTTTTTTTTTTTTTCCCACCAGGGGTCCTTTTTGTGGGCTCTAGTGTCCCTTTTATCATAGTAGGCTGACAGGAAAGGGGGAAGGAGAAGGGGGAAGACATGCGGCAAATGTCGTCGGGTCCGGGAATCGAACCCGCGACGGCCGCGTCGAGGACTGAAGGCCTCCAAACGTGGGGCGCGCTAACCTCTACACCACCAGAGCACGCCCCCAACTGATCTTAATGTGATCCAAAGCTCAGGCTCCATAAGGTGAAGTTCTGTTTTTGGGTTAGATTTAGGACCAAGGTGTGATTTGAGTTTAGGTTAGTTTTAGGGTTAGGAATAGACTAGTATTGGTTCTGATTGGTGGGTGGTTTAGGCATAACGGCAGTTACTAAAATGATTGGAAGTCAATACAAAGTCCTAATGTGAGAAGAAATACAAACGTCTGTGTGTGTATGTGAAAGATATCATCCTCAGCAACTTCCTTCTGTCCTCACATGCTGCAATGTTGAGGTGTCATCAAAAACTCAGTGAGTCAGAAAATGTATCTACTACTTCTCTTGAACCTTTTGTAACAATTTCTTATGCTGACTGGTGTGAGAGCAGTAAAAACAAAAGCCCTGTGCCTCCCCTGTAAGTCTTCCTCGTTTATTCTTATTTGTCTCTGGCCTATCCGTCCTTTCCATCCTAAAGCTCTGCACCTGTCAGCAATGCTGGGTTAACCTCATCGTCCACTCCAAATCTCCTCTATATCTCCAGCTCTAACTTTTTGCCCAGTCTAGAAGATTTATTGTTAACTGCAGGTCTGTTTCACTCTCTCTTTATTATCTTTGCAGTGTCCTTTCTACAATTCATCTTGCCTCCCTTTGTGAAAAAGAAACAATACTATAGAGACATTTCTTAATTTTATTGTGGCCTCTTGCTATCACTAAACCCCGTCGTCCCAAACCTGATGTCTCTTTTCCTCTCCCTGCGTCTTGTCTCATCTGTCTCTTGGTGTCTGCGGTGGATGCTGTCGATTAGTCTTGCTTATGTTCTCTTTGTCATAAACATGACTCTTTTAGTGTCTGCAGTCTGCGACAGTAAAACTGACAAAAGAGAGTTATGAACAGTCATCTTTTACCACAATATTCTTCCTGTGTAGAGTTATGATACTTTAGAAAAATCCCACTTTCTGTGAGTTTAGATCATACGTTTTATCCAGAGCTCTGTGTATAGGTCTGTTTGGTGTCCAGAACTTAATCTTTGTTCTCACGTCAAGATATAATCTTAAGCAATCTCTTCCCATTAACAACAGCTCCTTACAATGACATAAAGCAGTTGATAAATTGTTACCGTATACCAACCTGTTGACGTGAGACATTGATGGCATGTGGGCAGTCGTATTTTAATGGTGATAAAAACCCCACTGTTAAAGAACTATCATGTTATTTCTCTTTAACAGGCTATTTTGAGGAAGTTTTATTTTTTTCTCCTCATACATGTTTGAATTGCACTCGCCGGACTTTGAAGGTTGAGCAATAAAAAAAAAAAAAAAACAACATTTCTGATTCCTTAATAGTAAAACAAAAGAAAACATGAATAGAAAGCCAAAACACCTTATGGCTTTTTTATATCTGGCAAAATGCTGATGTTAATTTCACTGCTTTGAATACATCGATGCATTCGCCCATGCATCACAACACAGCCTGCAACCACACTCACAGCTATCTCATGGTAAATGTATGCAATACAATAGTTTTGTTTCAGATTATATTTTGCTGGTGGATATAAAGTATTTTTCATTTTGTAGGTTACAATGGCAGTACAGCTGTTGAGCTCGGCACTCATCCTTCATTTGTCATTCATGTAGTCTTTCCACACTGCTAAACAATGTTAAACTCCATCTGACAGGAATAAGATGAAACAACTTTGAAGAAAATGTTGTACACAAATATCTGACATCACTTTGATGTGGCATCTCCAAGGCGACTATTCCTTTCAGATATATATATTCAGATGGAAGAAACTGTCTCAATTATTAAATAAGACTCAATCATGTTAGCTTGAAATGGCAAGAGTGCCTTCTCTAGGTTGAGAAGGATGCCCTGCCCCTAGTGGAGAAGTTTAAGCATCTTGTTCATGAATGAGGGAACGATTTAGGAGCTTTATCATTCTGTTTTGACGAGAAGGATGAGCTTTCTCGTCATGTTTCTTGTTAGATAGTTGAAGCTCTTCATTAACCAGTAGATATACATTCCTACACACATCTAAAAGAAATATATCCACTTATTACCAATAATTTTAATTTACTGCGAAGAACTTGTGTGAACATGCAACAGTTCTACTCACTTGTTCTGGTGCTTGGAGCCCTGGAGATGTGCATGGTACTGTTCGATGGAGTTAAGGACCACACTGCAGACGCTGCAAGAGTAACTACTGCGCAGCCCTGGAGAAAAACAAACACAACCAGGTATTTGCACGGGTTGCTGGGGAGAGAAGTTTGGATATGTAGAATTCAAACCACCATCTTTATGAGCTGCATTACAAACATGCTGGAATGAGGACAACGTGGGTAACAATGCACTTCTCAACGGACACTAAATAAGATTATGTTACCCTCAGCTTTGGAAAGTAATTTTGTTAATTAAAGTGCATCTGCAAAAGCATTTGATTAGACGAATCATTAGCAGAAAACCAGTTACAGTTTTAGATCCTTAAATCAATGCCTAAGACTTTCTAGCAACAATGTGTGTGTAGGCGTGAGCAAGGGTGTCTCTTCCAAACTTGAAATTGAGCGGGGTTCAACACAAGAATTAGGACACCGAACAGAGAGAACTGAGCAGCTAATTGTGTTGCCTTCCACTGCGAAAAGATGTGCATAAATGCACATTTTACATTGTAAATTGAATGTGTGCTTCAGACACAGATGTTAACTAATTACAGGGTTTGCAGGTGGTCGGGATGAGCACCCCAAAAATAGATGAGTTTGGAGATACTGACAGAGCGGGGTGAAGCAACATTTGGAGGCAGGAGGGGGAGAGAAAGGGGCTTAGCAGAAATGAGGAAAATTTCCAGAGTAAAGTAAGATGCATATACAGATAAAGAAGAGTAGACACATAATGAGTTGTTGGCATGGCAGCACCGATTCTAAAAATGTCTGCCTTTTGTGAGGGCAGAGGGAGCCGAGGAAATGCTCTCTGTGTCAAGGAGGATGGGGCGATCAACAGCGTGACATAATTGGCTCTGTAATCTCGGTCAGAGATACAATGAAGGGCTATTAATGTTTTCTAACATGCTGTATAATCAGGAACATCACTGCAGAGCTTTACGAAGATCAGAGGTCATAATCCTTGATACTTTAAATCTACCTGTCTATGGCCCTCAGGCTTGATAGAGCTGCATTTTTATTTTTTTTGAGTTTTTTTTTTTTTTTTTTATGTGTACTATTATCATTCAGTTTGTGCTGCAAATGAAGCTGGATGTGTTTGCTTGTGTGTGGGTGCCCTTTTCTCCACTGTCATTACTGTCTTTGAGATTTATGACTAGTCTGTGTATTCTGTCACCTTCTGACCTTTCGAGGCAATAATTGCTAAAGAACTATGTTGGGAAATGAAGTTGTAAGACAGTTGAGAGCAATGTGAGATCATTTAGACTGGGTGGGAGCTGCATAATGTAGCATATCCACTTCGTGTTGCCTCAGGAATCACTCCGTCTGTGACAGGGGTGATTAAGGACATACAGTCATTAAAAAAAAGAAAAGCCCAGAACAAATTAGTAGCCTGAAGTAAGCACTGTCTTAGATTAACTTGCTGATATTTTGAAGCTTTTTAAAGATAGTAGCTAAATCTGTGTGCGCAAGTAAATAATAAATAAAAAGGGAAAATATTCATATGATAAAATTTCTGATGATCAGCGTAATTTAACTTTAAATCATCATTTAAGTATACGTGTTTAATCTCTAAGTTACATCGTCAAAGAAGCAAGCAGAAGGCAAGGAGTATAAATTGGAGATATAGGCATAAAGAAAGCCAAATAGAAATGCTATATTTAACTGAAATTCATGTAATTTTTCAGAGAAAAGTCTAAAATGGTTTTACAGAGTTATGTTTGCATTTTTTTTCACACTAAGACATTTTTCCAGTTTCATTTGAATTAAAAACAGATGTAATACAGCAGCCATTCAGGGTTTGATGGTGGTACTGAGAACTACTCTACTGTTGCTGCTGCCACTATTAGTTTTGAAAAATTTCATATTGTTAAATTCCTATTTGTTTATTGGAAAATTACTCTGAAAAGAAAACAATGCCCAATTCTGCTCTTCTTAGTTCAATAAATCTATACTGCTGAAAGGATAACACAAAGATTTCTGTTCTTCTATATAAGACTAAGTGTGTTATAAGCGCACATGTGTATGCAGCTTCCCTGCTTTTAGCCTGATTGATGTCACCTCCCCAGTGTGTGGCCGAGCAACACTGATGTGCAATATGGTGCCGCTTTGTATTGGCGCCAGTGGTCTGAACACAAACACACACATGCAGACATTAACGTACACTCAAGAGCAGACGCTTTGTGTTTTTGGTTCTGGCATAAGTTTCTGGCAAAAGACCTAATCCATGTTAATTACATGCAAGGAAAGTGTGCATGACAGCTTGCAGCTCAGGCTTAAGAATTTAGCAGTTTTTTGTCAGCGGGAGCAGTATTTGTGCGGGTGTTTTAAGCCTTGTTAATTACACAAGAAGATAGGCCAGGGAGGGAGTGAAAAGAGAGGGTGCGATGAGCAAAGGCAGTGGGTGTGGAGTTGTGACTGCCATTTAATGTGCAAAGCCTTCTAGCACTGCAGCCATCCCTTGTTTGCAGATGCATTAAAGCTGCTTGAAAATGAACCACATTTTATGTTAACATTTAGAAATACACTGTATGCTCATTATGAGGCCATTACTGCAGGGGAATCTTGACATGTCCTTGCTTCAGTTTCCTATCTTTAAATATTACATATAATGCACAACTGAACATTTTTGATTCAGGTCTCACAACATTATTGCTAAGACCTGAGAATATTGTGCCTTCAGGGGCACAATATTTGTGGCATAGTCCATTTAAATGCTCTGCCAAGCTCTTACTTCAACTCCTTTTATGTGTCTCAGAGGGATTTATGGTACCATTTAACACTGACAATTAAGAAATCTTGTTTATGGTGAGTACAGTTTGTTAAACTACACTAAATCAAGCAGAAAGGGACAATTAACCAGTGTGCAGATTATGAAAAATACAGGTGCACACTCAAAATTATGAATGGTGTTTTTAATCATTTCCTTTTCTATTTAATGTAAAGTTAGAACATATTTTGAAATGCATGTGAAAGTTAAAAATCTCAAAACAAATTTATAATTGTAATTCCTTTTTTTTAATGTGCTGCTGCCTTGGATACAGATTAATGAAGCTTTTCCCACCCCATAGCCCTAAAATCCTATGATACATCATGAGTGGGCCATGAACTGTTCAAGACTAAAAATGAAGCAGATTCAAAAGAAATCCTCTGAGATGCAATCAAAACTAACAGCATGCATGGGCCTGACTGTTTGTCTCCAAGGAATGAAACATACACATCACAGCAGAAAACAGTTGCCTGTCGAGTGTGAAGCAGTCCTTATGAGTCCAAGTGGAATTTCACCAGCAAAAAATCAAGGACTTCAGGAGAGTCTAATTAATTTTGCAGGAAATGTGGCAGAAATTGGAAACGGCATCTGTTTCCGAGAGGACGGAGTAGAAGCCATAAAGGAACAAAAGGCGTAACTGAAACTTGCCTAAATTGATGTTTGTGTTTTAGTTTAACTGTGTTTTCCACATCAAGTCAACATTGATTAAGACATACTTCAGTGTAAAACACTTTGCACGTTAATAATATTAAAATAATTGTATTACATATAATTTTAATGCAAACTGTTAATTACGTTTGTCTCTTATTTAAGATTTTCTAACAAAATAAACAATGGTATTCTTTCAACTCTAAAGATATATAATATTTACACTTCAAATGATTCTTATCCCTTTAGCCAACAGTTTATATAATTAACTGGTTTACTTGTCAGCAACCTAAATAAATGTCCATTAGACAGCAGAGCAACAGCAGCACGTGTTTAGAGCAATGTCTTTTTATCATTCAGCTCTGAGGTTTAGGGGAAACATTCAAAAAGAGGCTTATAATTTACTTATGTAGTTCTGCTATTTTGATATAAATAAGAGCAGAGCAATATACTGAATAGCAGTTCTCATTGCAAAATCAATGTGTGGCAGTGAAATCAGAATAAAAATGCTTAGTTGCATTATTTGTTTGATTACAATATTGTGCATTAAAACTTTGCTTTCCATTAGTAAATTGTGTGAACTGAATGAACTTGTGACCTTCCTTTAAAACCAAATAATGAGACAGTTTTCAGTTACCAAGATCAGAAATTGCAGAAATTGGGAGATAATGATAGAGTGTGGAAAATATGGGATGGTCGTAATTGATTTTGTCATCAAAATATTTAACAAAAATAAAACTATGTCATGTTTTTGAAACAACTGCCTACTGGTACTTAGGGTTTATACTACTGAGAATAGAGTTAACAAGAACTTCAGAGTTATGTTATTTAGAACCATTTCTTCTTATTATAGTAATCTCAAACAGTTGTCAAGACAATTTATTGAGAAATCTATGTAAAATCATATTTAAACAAGCTATTTCCTATAGCTGTTGTAAGAGTTAGGCATTTTATTGATCTCGACTCAATGATAAACCCATTTATCTACAAAGCCCTGAATTGATTGTGGATATCTATGAAAGTGATGTGCAGCTATGTCACGGAGTGCTATCTCCAGGGACACGAGGTCATCTCCGCCTCACAATTGAGACAGAGCCATCAATTACAGACTGCATTCTTTCAGCTTCTGAACCGATTCGTCCACGCACGGACCCAGGCAAGCATTCACTCACACACACGCTCTCCAATCCCAGACGCTTATCTCACCTCTTCCAATTCCATACTGAATCTCCAGAGAGCCACAAAGACAAAGAACAGGGCCTTCTTCAGGAGTTTCTACTCTATTGTGATTTATATTAAGATTCAGCTGAGTGAGGCAGCCTCCTTCCCTCACCGGTGGCCACACCCACAGCGCCTCTCTCGTTATCTACTGGAAATGTCTTCGAGAAACAAATGGTGTTCATGTAAATATTATGCTATTTTGTGATAAGTTTAGCCACTGGGTAGATGGGATAGGAAAGACTAATGAAAGCACGAGAATGTATTATCATTGGGATACAAGCATAAAACAGTAGGGAGACTCTGTAGTCACAGATAGTAGCGGGGAGGAATATTACATATATAAGTCACCACACCTTGCAGAGCGCTAACAAGGATGACAGTTCAGATGTGATGCCATATCTGAGCTCCTTGTGATGCAAGTGCAAGAACAAGCAACAAGCATCAGAGAATGAACACAGCAGCAGAAAGAATGGGAGAAAATGGACTGGGAATAGGAAAAGGAGTACAAGTGATAATAAAAGCCAATCAAAAGTGAAAACTATGCCAAAACTGGAAATGTGTCTGAACCCAGCAGCCACAGACTGTAGTCAGTAAGAATCATGCAATGATTTTGTATTAAAAGGAATGATATCAGATCAAGTCATTACATGAAAAAATGTGAAAAAAAACTGCAACCTCCCCAAACTTTAACATATTTGGGAGGGATTTACAACAGTACCAATTAATACATTATTGTAAAATACATGAGTTTTAAAATGTTTTAATGATAAATAGCTAAAAAGTACATGGACTTATAACCAGCCCATGTACCATTAGAATAAAATATTATGTGACAAATAATCTTGAACAACTTAAAAAATAAAGTCCACCTGTGTGTAACTTAATGTTAGTATAAATGCAGCTGTTCTGTGAAATCCTCTGAGGTTTTGCAGAACATTAGGCAACAAAGAACATCAAGTAGACCAAGGAACATAACAGACAGATTAGATACAAAGTTGTGGGTTTGGCAACAAAACAAATCTCAACTTTTGAACTTCTCTGAGAACTGGGCCTGTCAGTGGAAGTGATTGACCATGTCAGGTTTATAGTTGTTCTTTTTACCCTTAGATGACTGAACACCAAACAGAGTTAATCAGAGCAGCAGACAGGATTATGTTGTGGCAATATTTTTCTTCAGCAGTGCAAAGAAGCTGGTCAGAAGTGATCTGTGGCGCTAAATACACTTTACTTCAAGAAAAAAAAAATGTTTGAGGCAAAAAAAGGTTTAAAACTGATGCAGAGGTTCTGACAACAATGAGTCTAAAAATAAAGTTGGAGATAAAAAGCACAGATTTAGATTAGGAATTTCTAACCCTGGTTTTCAAGGGCCATTGTCCTGAATGCACCCCTACATCAACACACCCGGATGAAATGGTTGAATTGCCTTTGCAGGAGATCATGGTTCCACAGAGGCCTGATAATGAACGTGCTTCTTTTAATAAAGCACACCTTCATGATTAATGTAAAGGCTGTGGGACAGTGACTGTAGCTAGGAGTGCATTCTTTAGATCAAGTGAGATTTATGCAATAGAGTGGCCTAGACTTAAACATAAATCTGTGGCAATAACTAATTTAATGTCTACAGCACATCTCAATTTAATTTGACTGAGGTTAAGCTATTTCACAATGAAGAATGGGTAAAATATACTCCAAGATTTGCAGCTATAATATAAAGAGAAGGTGATTCATTCTACAAAGGTCGAATTCAGGGGACTGAATACAAACACATGCCTTGGATTTTTATCAGTGAAATATACAAAACAATGTTTCACTTTCATTCTACTTTGTAAATATCATATAAAAATGTTAATAAACTCACATCTTAGAACGTCGTCTCAGGTTATAACAAAGACATTTTACTGGCCGTGAAGGAAGAGATTTTCTTAAATGCAACAAATGTAGAATTTTCCAAAAAGGTGTCTGTTAAATATTTATAACTGCATACATTTAAATGCTTTAGTCGAAATTATAAAAAAAAAAAAGAGCTCAGTTTGTGGGATCTGGGTCACAGTGTGTGGATTGCGGACGATATCCAACACGACACTTTTAAAGCCTCTGAGCCACTGTAGGCGGCAACATGACTCATGCTTTTAATATGATTGGCTTCTTGAGATGATGGTTTGTGTCATGGCACCTGGAGCACAGAGCAATCAGCGCAGCTCAGGCTCTAAGAGAATCAGCATTTACTTGTAGAAGCTGTGCAATGTGCGCCAGGAATGCGCCAAACTTGAAAGTGGAGGAGGACGATGGTAGATGTTATCTCTGTGCCAAACATTTGTTAATATGACTTCTCAATTAAGGACAGCCTTGCTTCTTCTTGCTATTCTTCAGTCTGGGTCTGTGTGGGGAACAGACTGAAAAAAGGCTCTGAAAATGTGAAAATTAAGAACTGGGACTTGGCATCATTGCAATTTTCTACTAAAGTAAGCAAAGTACGGTACATTGTTGTTTCCTTTATATTTGTAATTTTGTCACAAATAGAAAGTGTGAATTTTCGTGGTTAAGGTTTTTGCATATATATTAATATCATCTTCTGTAGTTGCAAAATCATGCTCCACTATGAGGTGTTTTAGCAGCTAAGATATGCTATAGCAACAGAAGGCCCATGGGTTTTTAGGCACATAAAAATATAGCACTAACAAGTGTAGAAGCTGCGCTGCAATCTGAGCTGCCTGTGAACCCTGACAACTGATCTGGAAAGCTAGACTGTAGCAAGCAGAATTAATAAGATATCAGGTCAAAGTTGTAGAGGGATTCACAGCTATATAAAGAGTGAGAAATATCTCTGTGGACTAATAAATGTTCATTTAAAATGTTGTATTCTATGGGGTTTATAGCTGTTCTTTTTCCATCTGGGTTTTAGTAGATTTTGAATTTTGATTCTTCTCCTTTGATTTAATTAAGTCTATTTTAGGCACCTTGATCGTTCTGCAGTTAGCCTGGTCAGATGTTGATTTGAGTTTCATGTTTTATGATTCTCTGCTTTATCACCATTCCTCAAACTAATCATGAAAGATAAATATGTGTTCCCTTAAGCTACTGTGGAGAACACTATCTCATCTCCCAGGCTAAAGCTAGGTTCATGTTAAGCTGGCCTTGTGCGCTGTCGCAGTGCCTGGTCGTCCACCTCATAATAGTCTATTAGGAAGGTGCTTTTGCAGAGCCGGTGCACCTGTAATGGCATTTATATGATCACTCTATGAAGGCTCTTGTTATCACACCAACATGGAGGTTAAGTATAAACGCCTCATTGCTTGCTTAGCCTTGCGCGTTTTCTGTGAGACAAAATTGTCCCAGTAATCTACTACCAGAGAAAGACTCCGTGGTGTAAAAGGTAAAAGCCTTCAGACTGGAAGGTTTATTTTTTGTGCACAATAAATAATAAAATGCATTACTGCTGCAGGTAATAAAAACACACACACACACACGCACATTGTAGGTCCACTATTCTTAAATCACTTGGTTGTTCTGGTCATCAACACATCTTATTTGTACTGGTCTTCAGATAGTTATATATTTTTATAGAGAAAGACAGAAAAACAACTCCAGTAAAGGCTAGGTTACATGCGATTCCTGCTGAATGGTCTGAAAACAGTGAATAACATTTATGAGGTGTGTAAAATGATGTGTGCACAATCTTTCAACATAAAAAATATTTTTTTATGTTAAAGTAGAGGAAGGTTTAAGATTTGCTATTAAAATAAAATAGTGCCCTAATTAAAATATATTTATACTCTTAGCTCAAAATACACCTGATAGTTTAAGAACTATCAAAATGATAAACCTACACAATACTAAACAAATGTAAAGTTTATTGCATTATTTATGTAATTCAGAAAGGCTGGGGTAACAAAATTGAATTAAATGTCTTTCAATTATACATCAAAGTTAGTCAAACTATAAATTTGGTGTGTAGGTATTTTTAAAGTAAATACCTACACAATTGCGAATGTTGACTAAAATTACTGGTGATACTTATACCAACGTGACATATGTGAAATGTACACAACATTTACAAGAGCACAGTTTGAACACTTTACCACCCACACCGCCACACTAAGGATATGATCACTCACTTAACCTCGTTCATTGTAACGCCCTCACAAGCCACGGTTGTCAACAAGTTGAGTGGGGACTCTGGAGGCTGACCTGTGCTCTCTGTGGCATCCAGACTGCCTGCTAGCTGCTCCAGGAGGCGGGCCCTGGCAGCATTTCTGCGATGTTTCTTCCCCTCGTAGTGCTGCTGGGCCATCAGAGGGTTGTTGAACCAGGCTCCGCACAGGCAGCAGTACTTCCCAGCCTCTCTGCCACCGTTTCCACTGAGCTCTGGCGTTGGCCAGGGTAAGGCAGGGGAAGCGTTGGGATCTGTGGGTAGCGGGGTGGAAGGTGAGGAATCTGAAGGAGAAAGAAAGAAAAAAAAAAGGCAAAAATTAGAGCCGAGGAGGGAGTTCTACAGGATTAAAAAGAAAAGAAGGGGGAGTTAAGGTGGATATTAATGTTCATTCAAATGCAAATTGAGCCCTAATGCGAAAATGACATGAATTGAAAAGATTTTTATTAAATTATTATACTGGTATAAAATTTGATGCATTCATATTCACTCATTAAATAAGATGACATTGTTAATGCAT
Source organism: Gambusia affinis (assembly GCF_019740435.1). Lineage (NCBI taxonomy): Eukaryota > Metazoa > Chordata > Actinopteri > Cyprinodontiformes > Poeciliidae > Gambusia > Gambusia affinis. The sequence continues at coordinate 14,312,281 of NC_057880.1, forward strand.
GGTCCTGCGCACACTCATTTACGTTCACACTTGCTAACAATAGGTTGTACCCATCAAATTAGACTTTGTTGGCCAGATCTGTGCCAAGTGTCACCTTAGAGTGCCGAAGCAATCGGCACTCTGGGGTCCAATCTTCAAGAGCTGCCTTTTTGCTCACATTTACCATCCTACTAATCCTTTCCATTTCATCTTTTTTTCAACATCACCTTGTCTTGTCTGTCCTCTGAGGGAATAAAAAAGGGGAAATGGCAGACTTCCAGGTGACCTGCTACTCATGACACGACACTGGTTACCATGGTGATTGTCCATTAATAGCCAACAGGCACTGATATGGCCACAGGACGTAGTAGTGGCTCTCACAGAAAAGATGGCATGTCTGCGTGTGTGTGCGTGTGGGTGTTTGGGCGGCGGACTGAATGTGTAATCCCTTGAGAGAAAGTGTGTGTTTGTGTGTTAGAACGAAGATCCAGCACAGCCTGCTTGCATGTGTTAAGGTACAATACGTGTACGAAAGACATCCACCCGGGAGGGGAGCTAGGTCCACAGCCAGACAGAGAGAGAAAGCTTATGATGCCAGATGGTATCTCCAAATGTGCCAATTCACTATCCTGAATGAGTCAAAGACTTTAGAGTCAGACTGATAAATGTGACGGTAAATCTGCACTGCCACACGTTGGTACATTTTATATCACAAACAGAAGCCCAATCATGCATGGTTTTTAACCAGGATGAGTCAGTTATTTAACTGCAACCACAAACAAATGAAGAGCAAGCATGAATTTTTGACCACTGACTCCTGAGGTCAGCTACTGAGAGGATCTGTTCTATGCGGTCCTGTGTTGGCTGAACTCTAGCCCTGCGATCTGATTGGCTACTGATACCTTGATGTGTCTTCAGTCTCTGTTCACATAGTTACCGTATCTATGGCTGTGCCTCTGCTCATCGAACCCGCCACACCCACTCACATTTGCTTTGCTCGTCTCTGCCATGCCACTCCATCTTCTCAGTTACTGAAACACAAACTTGTAGCTATGTGGCTGTCGTGTCTTTTTTAATTTTTCTCTGATCCCGTGAAAGATGAGGGGGTCATCAAAGCTCTGGATGATGTTTGTCTGTTTATGTGTGCCCATGCATGAGTGAGGTTCCTCAGTTCTGACAGCTTTGTGGAACACGTACTGAGCAGAAACGAAGAGAGAGAGATCATCCAATGTAATTTCTTGTTCCCTGCCTTTGTTTTCCCACCATTTCCCCTTTTGACTGTGATCTCTGTACACTGGAGCAGAAGTAAGTGTTTTTCATGGAGTGGGGCACAGAGAGAGCGAGAGAGAGAGTGTGTGCAGGAAGTGCTCAATTGATGTGCACAGAGGAACAGACACAGGTATCTCTTCTCTACCTCTCTAAGGTTTCTACAGCATCTATCGACTTTTCTTTTTCTTACTTCAGTGAATGTTGGAGTCCAGATTTCTAAGTAAATGCATCAGTCATTCTGCTTTTGTGTGTTTCTGATGATCATGTTAGCGTATTCGTGTTGTGATGTACGGCATGGCCTGTCAACTTGGCTGTGCGTCCTTTGCGCTGCACTCATCTCAGTGAGCTCACAAAGGCTAGCTTTGACTTTAATCTCTCCTGAAATCATCTCCTTCTCTCCCAGGTCACTCTTCCTCTCTTCTTGTGCTACTTCCCCTGTATCTTTTCCTCCAGGTCCCACTGTCATAAAAAGACAGAAATTCCACAGCAGCAGCAGCACAGAAGTGACAGTTTTCCAAAGTAGGCCAAAGTTTAGCAGGAGTCACTTTGGGGGCTGATTATAATGTTCCATTTTGGAGCAATGGTATGTTTACAGCTCTGTGAATTTTCCCTTTCACTCCAATTTGTATCACATTATGTAAAACTTCCTTGGAGATAAATTGCCAGAACACACATTTAAGGAAAAGATACTCAAACACCCATGAACAAAGACTAGGAAATAACTCGGAGATTATTTTACTTGGCAGAGATTTTGTATTGCTAATTATATGCCCTTTTCAGTTTGACTCTCTAAATTTTAGGCTTTAAGTAAATTTAAGGTAAACTTTCAACGTGGCCAATCAGCAAACAGAAAGAGAAGGAATGAGAGTTGATGTTGATTTTCTGCAGTGTTATAGAATTGTAGTCTGTAGCGGACTACTAGAAATGGTAGACCGCTGCCATTTCTAAAACTAGAAATGGTAGGAAGTGAATGAAGCCATTCTGTCTGTGTTGGCCATGTTTCCAAATATATTGAATTAACATTAACAGCCACCTTGTTCAGATTGGCACGTCTCTCTTCGCAGTGGAGGATGGTTGTTTTTATAGCACAGGCAATTTATGGTAAGTTTCTTAGCGTCGAATTGGTGAATTACAAAGGTAATGGGCAAGCGCTAGCAATTGGGTAAAATTTAAAATCTCAACAAAGTTCACGTCTTCAGGAATCAATCACGTCTCAAAGTCTAGTGCAAGGCACTGGTTTTTACCAGGCTAGTACTTATCATCACTTAAGCTTCTTTAAAATTTTAAGAAGTGTCACCAAATATTTTACTAGCATAGAGAGACTGAATGCCTGAAACTTAAATAATTACTTAATACTCTATTTGTTGCAGTCTTGGCACTTTGCAATTTTCACGTCGTGTCCAGTGATATTGCAATAATAATACATTTATGATATATTTTGCAGCACTATTGTAAAATATTAAACTTTGAGGTTTAACATCAGCTAGTTTGTGTGGAAAAGTGTTCCAACATTTACATTCAAAGGACAGAGTTTCTTGACTGCTAAGAGTGTGAACCTGTGTGTGGGTGCAATCCATGCTGCTAAACATGGTTCTCTTTGGGAACCAGCCTCCCCAATCATTTTAACCTAATGATATAAATTGAAGGCTTGTGCCCTAAACATCAAAAAACATTATGTCAAAATATTTATGTACTCGTTTCGTTTTGTCAAAGTGTTGGAGCCTGCCGCAGTCAGGAAGTAAGACCTGCTTTGGGCATGCAGATAGAACAGACACAATCAGAACTATTGTTCTGCAATTTGCACCCTAATGCATCCAGACTCTTCTAGCTCTGCTGTTTATCGATCACACAGAAAGGTCTAAGTGAAGTGACAGTAGATGTTTTCTTTAAATTAAGACTTCTGACTGTGTTAGCTGACAACTTGAAACAGAATAAAACTTTTATTCCAAGTGGAACACCCACCTCAAAGTGCCTTAAAAGTGGCAGCAAATAAAAGTGTACTTTTAATGGGCAGATGTTTTTATGCTAAACTACTTAGTGGTGGAATTCAACTTAGTTCAGAATCATGAACATAAACTACAAGCATTTAAGTTTTAACCTGTAAATTGAGCTCTTATTAAGGGTGAAGTTGCACAAAACTGCTTACTCCAGTCTGTTTTACTCTGTTTTTAGCAAACAGTGCCACAAATGCTCCAGAGATGCTTGGTTTTCCTGCTTCAGCAGTGCTTGCAGTTTGTTTGGAGTGATTACATTTTTGGCTTATTCTTGACCTTGTGCCTTGAGCTTTCAAAATTTTGCCTTTGGGCCCTCCTCTGCTATTGTGTCCTGTTTCTCTCTTTTTTTATGTTTTGGCTGAGAGATGCCTAGGTACTATATCCATTCCTATACCTACACGCATAAAAATGGGATATATAATTAAAAATTATGTCATTTATTGAAAAATTGTCATATATTTGAAATGATAGAGATCTGGTTTTTGGTCTTCAGCTTTCCGTTTCTTATTTCATATCCAGTCCTTGGAGGATTTACAAACATGTTTTGGTTCAACGCCGTGTTAAAGGCTCCAGTGCTGCTTCTGCTTTAAGTTTCTTTTATACAGGTGGTCTCCCGGTTTCATCATGCACCATCTGATACTTGATAGAACTCATGTAGCTAGCTCACCAGTGTAGCATCAAAGTCCTGCTGGAGGAAAGCACACCTGTATAATGACAATGACATCCAACTCAATGCTTTCACAGTTGGTATGAAAGCAACTCTCTGGGTTTGTTTTTGATGAAGGAATGATGTTATGACAAAATTTAAAGCTTAAAAAAGTCTATTTTGCATAATACCTCCTGTTTAAATATAAGAGTTTTCCAGTTTGTTTCTGATCAGTAATTGCCTTTTGTCAATTTTTTATTAGTTTTTTATTAATTAATATTGAATTTTTCAGTAGTTCTAAAACCGAGTTGTCTACATGATTGTGATTTGTAATAAGTGATTTGCAAAGATAACAACAAAGGTAAAATGCACCTGTGTTTCTAGGGCTGGTTATGGCTGTGGGTAGGTTTGGTGGTTCCCCAAGCACTAGGCGCACTCTCTTGGCATGGGTTTTCCCTTGGTAGTGGGACTGGGCCACAATGGCGGAGGTGAAGAACATGTTGCACAAGGTACAACACTTGTTTCTGTCTACTTCTGTTTCTGCACAGTCCTAGAAAAAACAGAAGTGGGAAAGATGGTTAAAGGAAGCTAAATGGCAAGGAAGGAAAATGGCAAATCTGGTGAAACATAAAAGAAAATGGTGCAGGTGAAAGAGTAGCAGATAATAAAATAGGGAACAAAGAGAAATAACCTTTTCTCTGAACTCAGTAGGCTTTCTCTCTCACACAATCACACACAGACACATGCCAAGAAACACAAAGGCAAAAAGAGTGACGATCAAATATACATCTGTCTCTCAGGGCTGAGATTGTGGTCTGGCCTCTCCACTGCTGCTGCTGGTTCATTACTAATGATGAGCCAGTGTTACTCCCCGTGGGAGATAGCGCAAGCTAAAAGACCAACTGTCTGACTGACACAAATGTGCAAATACACACAAGTTCATATCTTCACCAGACAAAGATAGACAGACAAAAATATTGCTTTGCTGTTAATTAAAAATGCCCCAAAAAAGCAAAACTGAAAATGTTAGCTTGAAAGAAAAATCTATAAATTAACAAGAAAATGAGAAATAACATGAAAAAGCAACAACAAAAAAGTATCATATAATTCAATATCATTATATTATATTGAATTATATATGATTCAATATTTGAACCATATATATTGATTCGTATTTATGAATATATGATTATATGGGTTGTCAGACCCAACCACTCCAACTTAGGCCATCTTTGTCTGAATAAAATATTTGTCTGGGATAAAATGTGTGACCCATGTACGGATGTGTTAGCCCTCTACAAGATAGTCACAGGTTTAAGTCCCGGCCTGGAGGAAGCGGATCTTTCTCAGGATCCACTTTCCACTCTTCAATAAAGGGCACTAGAGCAAAAATAAAAAATAAAATAAATGATGATGATTTAGTTATGACAAGAAGCAAAAAGAAAAAAAAAATCTGTGAAGGACATGTTTGTAAACAAAACATTACATGTTTAAGTCAGCGTCAAACAAATAATTTCTTATTTAGTGTAGAGGATATTTTATTTAGACTGCTGCTCGAAGTCTACCCAACTGCTGTGCTCCCTGAATAGGTGGATAATATTTAAAACACATTTAAAAGATTTTGTGTATTATTACCCCAGTAAAAAATGAAACAAGCTGTATGGCTCCTTTTATAGCATTTTAGATTAATCTGTTTTGAGTGTCATCTTTCTTTCTTTCTTTTTATCCATCCTTGTATGTTTGTGCTTTACTTTCTAGGTATTTTTTATTCTGTGTTTAACTTTTTTTTTTAACTGTCTGCTGTCAAAGTCGAAAAAACAGAACAAAAAGATTTTTACAAGAAATTGCTGTTACAATAAGTGGATACAGTAACAGTGTAGTCCCTTGAACATCACATTTGAATGAGTGGGTGAAAGATGTGTGTCTCTGAGGATGTGTGTGAGTCTCTCTCATGTCATCCCTGCTTAGCGTCACGGACAGTGATGTGAGAGATAAGGACACCTTTACCTTCCAGGCTTTCTCTTTTTTTCTCTCTCTCTCTCTACTCCTCCTTTACTCTCTTCTCTTTCTTTTGTTTTTTTTGGGAGTTTTTTTTTTTTTTGTCTTGCCTGCTTTCCCTTTGCTCTTAGCATTTCCTCCCCTGCATCCTCTCTCCCCCTCTGGGTCCCAGTCTCAGTGACTCTGTGTGTTGTGGGATGAAATATTTATCTGTATTGGCAGGCCCTCTCCACCCCCTCCTCTTCCTGCCCTCTCCCGCCTTGCCTCTTCGCCTCCTTCATGCCCATGCTTGCTGTGAATGACGTGTAAATGCGTGCCATTGACTGTCCTACGCCTCTCCCCTGCATCAATAAAACAAACTGAATTTCTCTCACTGATTTACATTCCCTTTTCTGTGATTTAAATGACATATATGATCATTTGTGCAACTTTTCCCTATAATATATCTTTTCTGGCTTGTGGGTCCTAAAACAAATGTAGGTCGTAACGTTCATTTACATAGAAATATGTAAAAAAAAAAAAAAAGGTGTCAAAGACAAAACAGAGCACAGAAAAGCTGAGAATGTAGACAGAAATTTGTTTCAAACAAAAGTAATGAAACCCAAATCTCCAGCTCAAATGTGAGATTATAAAGTGAATATTTATTTGGATAATCCTCCCTTAGGGTGAGGAAGTTAAGAAATGTTGATTGTGAACAGTATCTTGGAAGTCTAGCAAACTGGCACCCTAGTGTTTTGGCGTGTGTGCGCGTGTGGGTGTTAGTGTACATGTAGAATTTTTAATTCTAATTTTGCTATCTTTTAAAAAGGATCAAACCAAGGACTTTGTTTGCAAATTAGCCAGTAGCTAGAAAATCGTCATACAAAACAATGGTTGCTTTGTTTCTAGCATACAACATTTTTTCTGCTCTGCCACTGAATAAATAAACTTGAATTCAATTCAATACCTAGAAAATGAAATATGCTGTGTGGTGAGCTCAGTCTGCTTACAATTTTCCACAATGGTTAATGACTGCTTGTCACAAAAAATAACTAAATAAATAGAAAATATGTAATGTCCCTAGACTTAAGTACTGTCATTTCATCCAACAACTATATCGCCAAAGTAGAAAGTACATTATATTAGAAAGCTGTTCATTGATTCTGCAAGTCTCATTTTCTCAACAAAATCAGTCCATATTTTACTTGTGATGATCTAACTGTATTACACTAATGAAGCCTACAGAGTGTTAGGATACGGACATCTTATCTTACGCATGTAATAGTCTACCAGTCCGTCTGCATTTAGTCTCGACAACAACATGTAATTTTGCTCTCGAATGTCACACAAACCTAATGCAACAGATGTAGGAGTTGAAAGGGAAGCTGAAATACTGAGATGACATCTGTAACTAAATGTTGTCCTTTTTGTTTGGTTTGTTTCAAACATTTAATAATAATGAGATGTTCATTTTCAAGGTATAACCTGGTCCGATTTTAAAGATGTGACTGAAAAGGGTTGTTCTGCATTAGAACAGGGATTTTAAAATTGCTTATATCCTCCGACTGACTGATTTATTGATGTTATAAACAAATGACAGATAAAGCCCAGTAGCAGAAAATTCTCTGCACTTCTTTGATGTTATGTCGCTTTAAAAAATAAAATCAGCTTTTCAATAGTTATATGGCATTCAATTCTGTGTCATTTCAGAGACACTGTAGTTCTCTGGAGGGCAAATGCTTTCTATTCTGTCTTGTTTTTAAACAGAGTTTTTCCTCTCATATCCCCATTCCTTCATCTCTCCTCCCCCAAAGTCTCTCATGTGTACTTTATGCAACATTTCCTTCTCTTTTTATCCTTCTGTTCCTTCCTTCCACCTAAACCCTCGCTTACATTGTTTACTTCAAACCTCTCTGAACCAAAATCTTAGCTGAGGGAAATCAACTGGAGCAGCCCGTCATCCTGTAGCATTTTTTTCTCTTATTTTTTTCTTGGTTAGGGACAAAGATCTGAAGATGACACCGTGCAGAAACTTGCAGGGGTCTCACCTGTCAAGACTCAGAGGAGAGTAAAAGATTCAGTGACACAAATGGGAGCCAAACCAAAGTGAAGCATCTGATTGAAAAGACGAAATACGTCACACCAGGGATTTAGTGAAAGCAGAGAAAAAGTTTTTAAACAATTTCATGCATGTGTGGGTGACTGACAGATGAATAATTGCCATCCCATTATGGCTGCCACTCTGCACAACCCCTTTAAACAATAAACAACATGTCTGACTCACTGTTTCCCTTTATCCTCTGTCTCTGCTGAAAGTCATCAACCTTTCCAAATTTCCCTGTTATTTTACTGTTGTTACCTGTCGCACTTCAAACATCTAGCACAACTGATTTGCATGCAACCTAGTCGTTGTGTGTGTTTGTGTCAACATGCATGTATGCCTTCTTATCAGCTGTCTGACAGTGACGCCTGTATTGCTGCGTATATATATATATTTTATTTTTTTTGTTAGGGTGACTTCTTCCAACTCATGGAACTAACAATAGACTCCTAATTAGCAGTGTTTATCTTCTTCTCCTTATGTTTTGTTTTTCTCAGCTTCTTCTTGATTCTCCCACCGTTCGGCGCCGAGTCGCTGTGAGAAGTCTTGCTAAATTTACATGTGAAGCAGTGCAGAGTTTGAGGAAGCGCTAGCAGCAAACTGAAAGGGATAAGAGCACAAGCATCATAATACAAGAAGAATAAAAGCTGAAGGGAAAATGTGATATTTTCCACCCCGTGCAAAGGTAGACAACTGCACAGAGAGAATGGGAGGTTAAAAAAACCATCCCTTACATTTGTGAGTACCTTTACGACCTACTTTCTCTCTATCTTCTCTGTGACAAACACTTCCACTTACACACAAACACAGAAAACCTCAAGGCATGGCATTTTACTCTGGCAGTTCATTGACTCTGAGGAAAACCTTTTCTGCTGTTCCCACCGGACAGCGGCGTGTCAATCAGAGCAAAAACAGAGATGGAGAGAGAGAGAGAAAAAAAAAAACACACTTAGATGCAGCGGTGAGAAAATGTGTGTGAAAGTTCCCATGGGAGGGGAAAGATAAAATAGATGAAAGGAGAAAATATTTTTTTTTTACCCAGACTGAGTATTTCATCTCTGCTCATCTAATATCAGCTTCCCAGCACTGTCTGATACAATCAAGCACAAAGCACTAGCTGCAGCACTCACTCTGCATTACAGTATGGCAGATGATTGGTGTGTGTGCTTGTCTGATGACCTGTTTATATGCATTCACTTTCCCATATGAGTTGCAGGCCAGAATGGGCTGAGTCATGTCTTATTCACCTTGGGAGACAGATGGAGACGCAGGTGTCCATATTTCTGCACTGTGTGTCAGTGTAAGTGTACACCCAAAATCTTTTGACAAATTATTTTATAATTGTAATCTGGACAATTTTACTTCTGTTAGAAACTATGTTAGAGTTTAATTGATCCAAAGGTAAGTATTAAACATTTGAGCAGTGCTGAACCCAAGTGGAATTCAATTTCAGCTTAAATACATCTTAAGTTCCCAATTTCATTTTGTCAAAACATTTCTTGAACTTTTCCAGAAATGCTCTCTTTACATATCTTGTATATGGAGAATACTGGATTCCGGTTTGATTTATTCTCCATCTCCATCTAATGGAAAAGTTTTAGGTATTCATCTTTGTGGCAGCCTTCAGTTTTCTGTTTATAAACTGACTTTTAGGCTCCCTCAATGCCATGATTCCTGCATAAATTTGGAGTTAGATAAAAAGCAGGAGTTGACACTTTTTCCCACAAGGAAAACAGAAAAACGTCAAAGCCAGAAAGAGACTCTCTAAATAGCTACATGTTGAATTTAACCTTTTTCTTCATGGGTACAAATTTCTTTTTTAATAAGGTGTTGGATGCTTTCCAGGATAATAAAAGGTAGTTATAGGTATGTGAATTGAAACCCACTTTAAAAGTCTTTTCTGTATGTCACTTTAAAAGGATCTTTTATATCAATAGTTTCAGTAAAAAGCAAATTCTTATCCATGCAGGTGGTAACTGAAAAACATGAGAAGACTATGCGCTTGTCAGCTGATAAGTACAAGTGTTTTCGTCTGAGTGCCTGTGAATAGATATAATAGATCTTTTGAAGTGTAATTATTTTGCTGCACTGCTTCACATGTAAATTTCATGGAGAAATTCTGAACGCTTCAAGATAATCCAATATCAGTCATAGTTTTAAATATTAACTGTGTCAAATTAAGTGTCTAAACCTGTCTTTTAGTTATTAGTATGATTACATGATAAATGGTGCTCATTTGTTTAGTTCTTTTTGAGATCTGGCAACCTAGAGGGATGGAAAGTGGGTTCAACCCAGCAATACAGCAATCCTATAGTGAGCCACTATAGGACTGTGAGAAAAACCTTACAGCTAAAGTTATAGATTGTTGACATTGTTTTAAAACTTAGGTCTGTCTGATGTCTGAAGCAGAAGAAAAAAAGAGGAGTCCACTTACTGCTGAGTGCCTAACTTTACACTGAATCCAGTTCTGGGTAGGTGATTTCAACAACCTTTTCTTCTGGATGCACAGACTGACAGAACTAAAATTTCTATCAACAATATTCTCCCAATCAGATCACATGGAAGACTAATCACCTTTCCTAGGTTTTGTTGCCCTAAATTCTGATAGATCGATGGAAATTTCTCTCTATATAACTCAGACATGCACTTAGTGTCACTTAGTCAATTTCTCTAAGTGTTTTCCATTCGTATCAGCAACCTGAGTTGTAGTGATCCGGTTAAGGGACCTCCAGACATCCACAAGCCTGTGCCAGAAGAGACAGTGCACCTGATAGGCTTAGATCAACCCTTGGCAGACTGAACCGCTGTTAAACCAGAGACCTCATTATCTTTCAAGCTAATAGAGATGAAGGTGGGGAAATGCATAAAAGACTTAACCTGGTTTTAGGGGATGCTACACAGATCTCAACAAGCAAGGCTGCTTTTCCCCTTCTATTAGGATTGCTTCTGGGCTTTGACCTTGATTGATCAAGAATGGTTCCAAACATTGAGATTCCTTGCCTTTCCACTTAATTGTTCTATTAATACAATACTTATAGTGAGTTAACGTGTGTGACAGTGCAAGTAAGCAAGATCCAAATCAGCTTGTTGGACCTCAAAATATTTAAATATATATTGATCCATAAAGACCTGATATGTGCATCTCAAATTTTAGACCAAATACTGTATATTTTCATTGTGGTTAAAATGGGATTGTCAGTAAATATAATATTTTATGTGATAATGAATGTTTGGATGCACACGTAGGAAATAAATTATGTAAAACAATCACAGTCTGCACAAGTATAAACAGTGGGAGAAAAACAAAGACATCAGAGAATCTCATCTTATCAGGCAAGGGGGATACATTAAAAACTAGGCCAATATATCACAAGGGAATGTTTTTATCTCAACAAAGCAATTGGTTTATAGCAGTAACTCCGTAGTACACTATTCTCTTTCTATTCTGGAGCAAAGTCTGTCCTAATAATTTTGCTTTAAAAATAAAGACAACTCTATCTAGTATCTCCAACAATGGGCATATTAACAATTGATTGTGCTCATTTAGTCAAAGTGATACATTTTTTGACAAGAAAAAGAAAAGGTCAGTGATCTCTTCACGTTGACTAGCATTCTACTGTGGCAAAATTTTTTGATTGTAATATGCAGTTCTTTTTAATTATTATTTCTTAAAAGTAATTTCTCCAAAGCAGACACTGGAAATATTACTTTTGTTTATTTAGCTTCATGCCACATGGGCCACTCCAAATGAACTCACTTAATGATGACTGCACATTTAAACATAAGCACCAAAATACCTTCTATGCCTCATGTTTGATGTGCAACAATTTGCTCCAAATGCAAATGCAACCTCAGCAATTGCCATAGTTGCAAAAGATGCAAATCATGCCATTGCAAGAGCAAATTCACACAGGAGAACCAGAATAATAGAATGACCTCTTTAGAAAAGGCCTGCAATTGTCAGATATAGAACTAGTTGGCAAAATCTGCTTCCACTAAATCTTACAAGACACGCACAGGAATATTTACAAGGAAGAGCAAACACTTTTCCTACAGCAGTCATGTTCTACAACTGTAGATGGTCAGTGTAGTTTTTGTCATTTAGAAACTATTTTTAAAAAAAAGGATTTTCTTCTATGAATTCCTTCTACTTTGATTTGAAAAGACATATTCATGTTAGTTTAGTAAAACAGAAAAAGACAAATAAATACACACTAACATTAAGTATGAGCTTACTGGATTATCTGGCCTCAGCCTTTTGGAAGGTGGTCCTCCATCTTCAGGATGAAGCATGTAGAACAGACGCACCTTGTTAGCGTGTTTCTTACTCTGCAAGAAAGACAGAAAGTGAGAAATTTGAAGACAATCCACAACCACCACTCCATCTCACCATGTCTCTCCATGTGTTTAGTTTAGAGGGTGTCTGCCAACAAAGGTTAAGAATTGGAAAGCATTAATTATCAAACTTTTGTATACTTGCATGCTACAACCACAAATATTTCTATATTTCAGTTGGATATTTTGTGACATTGACCAGCACAAAGTAGCACATAAATAAATCTGAAGAAAAAGCATGCTGAAAATGTTGGTATGCTTATAAAGCAGGGATATGTGGTTGAATCAGTAACACTGTTCTATCCATCATCTGAAAATGAAATGAATATGGCACAAGTGCAAAGCCAGAGAGACTTGAGCATTCATCTAAAATGTTAGTTTGGGATAAGAGGGTACTAATCTGAGAAGCATCCAAGAGGTCTATGGGAAAGCTGGGGAAGCTGGAGAGACGCATAGATCATGAATCTGTTGAGGACATCAAACTGGTCTGGTCAGATGAGACTAAAATTAAACATTTTGCATGACAGGCAAGAGCCTATGGGGAAAAATAATGCACATCTTTCTGAAAAGACCGCAGTGACAAATAAAGGGAGCATCATGCTGTAGGGATACGTTTTTTTAACGTAGACATGAAAAACTGTTCAGCAATCCTGAAGAAAAATGAGTTAGAGGCAGCAAAACACTTGATAATTAAAAGGAGATTCACCAGTTTTATCTCAGGAATGCTAAACGGACAGCCAGGACTCTGTGTCCAAAGGCAGTACTTTAAGAATGGTATCCTGCATCTTTTAGTTCTTTCAATCTTTCTGCTACATCCAGTAATCCACCTACATACTGATTAAACCCCCCCTTTTCTATTTAAATTGGCCAATCAAACTCCAGCTCTTATTACTGCTCTTTCTGTAAAAGAGCTGAGTTTAAGGTGTGCCTCCTCTTTAGCAGGTTTCCAAGATGGCTGCCACAGAAAACACACTCAAAAGGTAACAAACATTTCAACCACACACACAAAAGGTTAATTTACACAATGTAAAACTAAAATTAAAGACAAACCCAATGCTTCTTAACAGTCATGTAAAGCTTTTCGAGATATAATTCCCATACAACAAGCTGAATTTGGAAAGAAATGTGTTTTTTACAAAGTATCAACTGAGAGGACCAGAGTACAAATGTAACTGGGCCACTTTGCAGAGTTTTACTTTTATTTAATATTGTTTAATAGTGTTAACCATGTATTATTTTTGATGCCAGTTAACCGTTATGCACTATTTTGTATTGGTCTATAAAATCCTAGCAAAAATATGTTAAAGTCTGTGGTTGTAATGTGATGAGATGTGAAGAAGTTCAAGAGGAATGGTGTTTTTGTAGCACACTGTGATAAATGGCTTGGGTTGCTCACAGCTTCCTGAAGAGATAATTAAGATATTAAGAATGAGATAAGGGAGTTAGACATTTCTTCACCTGCAAATTCACATTTTTCATTGCTGAGAGAATTGAGAAAAGAGTTTAGGTCCAACAAGTGATAATTATTGCAAAAACAATGATGTCATAGTCACCTACGAATATGAAACCCAACAAAAAGGAAAAAAAATAAAAATTCAACAAATGTATTAGATATTATGTTAATGTTATGTCTACTGAACTAGTTTTGAGTACAAAATGTCTTTTTACAGTATTTGCTTCCTACATATTTAGAGCGTTCTCCTAATGCAATCGCTTCCTGTGTCATATGGGTTTAAAATATAAAGACTATAAGCAATAATGAGTGCAGAAATGTTTATATGAAAAGACAGTGAGCTGTCCTTGTAGCTGCTAGCTGTCACTTTAATAACAAGCAATGGAAACAACTGGACAAACTGCAGGGCAGAGATGTGTAAATGTGAACGTGATCAGACATCTCTGGCAAAGTCAGGCCTTCATTTCCAATCTCTATATAAAACCTAGGATTGTCTCTAATCTCTATGGGCTGCTGCTGCTTCAGAGCAATAAAAGGGAAACAGGATAAAATGCTGAGATACAAATAAAGATTTCAAGCATCTAAATCAAACATGTATAGCAGTTGGAAGCTGATGGGACATGTTCTACAGAGGCTAATGTTCTAGTGAAGCAAGACGATTATCACGGCTGAAAAGCATACAAAGAAGGCCATTGGGAAACTGTGACAAGACTTGCACTTGTAGCCCATCAGCTTATATTGGATCCTTTTCCCCCCAGCAGAAGAATTTCTCCTCAGCCTCACTTGTCACATGGCTGTTAATGCATTTTGTCAGTGGGTATATGCATGTTTTCGAGTGTCTAGAGAGTATGCGGTGTGTTTATAGGTATATAAATGGCTGTGTGTTTGATGGCTCGGGGATCTGGACTGTAAAAGCTGGACCTTGAGTTGGTAGGCTACCCTGCAATGACCCTCAGTGCTCACACTGCTCTAATGGACTATGCATGTTTCTTTTCTCTCCTTTTCCTGTGTTGTTGTGTCAAATGAAGTTGATGGAGACAGAGGAGAGGACAGCTAAAAGGAAAAAAGGCCTTTTGTTATGTTGAGTTTTGTATACATGCAGCATAAAGCACAAATAAAGATCATAGTCAAGATAATGATAATCAGAAACATGTCTACATATATTTTTCAGGTGATCAAAAACACATATGTAAAGACATACTAGTGCCGTTTTAACACTTTGCAAGTTTCAGTTTTTCACTTTCATTTTGAAGAGTTCTTCCAATCTTGGGGGTCTTTGTCACATTTACTTAGGCCTAATTTTTGTTTGTGTGAAAGAAAATTGGTTATTTTGTACATCAGAGGAAACAGACTTTTTATTTGATCTTTCTTTGAAATTTAAGATCTGTTGACTGAAATGAGTTGAATAAAGTCTACATACGTCAAGTTAAAGTTAGAGAATTTTGTTAGTTTTTGCTGTTTCTCTTTCAAATAACAGCTTGTTTTGCCTATTTAGCACATAAAAGAGAAAACAGATACAATAACAAAATATAAATTCACATGTCCACGATGTGTGTGTTGTGCGCTAGTCCCTCCTGCAGCACTCCAACCAATTAAAATGCAAGCAATTGTTAGATTTTACTTATTTATATTTTTGTAGCAGAACAGAGGTAATGAAGTCTCCCAGTACTCAACAGGAAATAAGGAAAACTTGCTCCACTACATATACAAGTAGTAAACTTGTTCAGGGAATATATATATGTATGTGAAATTAAACATGCAATTACACTGCATTGTTTAACCCCTCAATGGATAGCACTTTATAGGCTAAATCAGGGGTGGGCACTCCTGGTCCTGGAGGTGCCGGTGTCCTGCAACTCTTAGATGTCTCCCTGGTCCAACACACTTGAATCCAACAGCTGAATCACCTCCTAAGTGTAGTCAGGTTCTCCAGAGTCCTGCTAATGACCTCATTATTTGACTCAGGTGTGTTGAAGAGAGATGCATGTAAAAGTTGCAGGACACTGGGCCTTGAGGACCAGGAATGCCCACCCCTGGGCTAAATCTTCTGATGTCTGACCCAAATGTGCCTCCTTACTCACTGTAGATTTAAGTGCCTTAAATAAATAGATTTTGATTCTGGCATAGGTTAGGTGAAGCTAAATGTTCAATTATGTTTTCCAGTATATTTTTATCACATGTCACGACCTTTCCCTTCCTGAGCCCCCGCACCCTGAGAAGAGCTATGGGGGCACACTCGACCCTGATCTAAGCAATTTTATTATTCACTTAGGTTCCTGATCTGACGTTAAGATAGGTTTCATCATTCTAAGATTCTAAGTGTGATAAATAAAAAAACAGAAGACAGAAAAAAAAAATCTGTGACAGGGGTGAATAATTCTTTCACAATACAGCAATGTGCCAAAATCACCTGCCTTCAAGTGATTTCTTGCCTTGTCTTTTTGATCCATTGACCTCTGCAGAGATATTTTGTAAAGGCTGACTCCGACAACATGGTGTGATTCATCTTGTCCTCTATATCTAAAGGCTGCTTTTATTTTGTCAGGCTTGAAAAATCAAGGTCAGAAATAGATTGTCATCGAATGAAAGTAAAGCATACACAATTGTGAGTAGACAGATACACACACACACACACACGGTCAATGTCCTTGCTTAAGTCTCTCAAAAAAGTCCCTCGTTCTCATTAGTCCGCTTGTTAATTCTAATCCTGCCATATATAATCAACATTGACCTCAGTGCTTCGCACAGAATCAAGAACACACCAATAAACAAACAGATGCACTTGCATATAGATTTAGATTACCTAATTTAAAGACTGATTAATTAATGGCCTTTCATTATAATACTAATAGATGGTCTGCTGAAAAGTAGACCGCATTAAAGCAAAGTGAGCATGTTTGGGTGCGAGTAACTACTAGGCTCATGTAATCCGATGTATAATGGATGAGCACAGTGTTGAATGGCACAAGCACAAATTGGTACAAATAAAGCAGATGCATTGCAGGAATCAGAAATAAAAGCAGTAGCAGTAATTATAGAAACAGTTTTTGCTTTAGACCATCCTACTTTTAATTCCTCAGGAAAATAACTGAAACTGAAGAGACAAGCTCACCTCATAGTGAGCGGTGCGCTGGGACTCGGAGATGAGCTGAGCATTGCAGATGTTGCAATAGCTCTCTGTGAATAAACCTCCATCCACGACGCCCGCAGACTTCATCTTCATCTGATCCTGCATAAACACACACACAGCCAACCAGAACGAAAATGAATATACAATATTAAAATGCACGATTGAATCAAATGTGAGGCAACATTGCAATGTGTGTGGAAGCTGTTTAAGCATGAATATTTCTCAACTTAAAAACAGTTTTTCCTCAAAGTGACTAATTAATCACAAAAGTTCAGCCCCAAATATGTTGATCCTCTCCAACAGATTATCTTCTAGTGGGTTAGTTTGACTGCAGCTTTAAAAACAATAACCAGAGGCTCAGGCTTTGGTTTTACCATTTTGTTGAGCAATAAATTATATTTTATTTTGTTGACTTTGTGTCAAACTTTTGTCAATAAACTCAGGACATGGAAAAACTGAAAAAAAATAAATAAAGAAATTCTGAACACTCCTATAAAGTGCAATCATTTCAACATAGAGCAATAATAATTTATAAAGGTGAGCAAGTTTATTTTATTGTCTGGTCTGAATCTCAGTAACATGCTGAACGACTGAGAGGTAATTCCATAGTAGCACACTAATTTACATTAGCATGATTTGTGTTGTACTTGTGTGATGTTTAAGTCCTCTGTACCTAATTACCTTCCAAAGGATTCTAGCAATGTAACTCGATAAATTAAACTTGAATGTTCTGACTAATTCATCTCCAACTGAGGAGAAGACTGCATAAAAGGAAAGAAATATAACTTCAGATATAACTTGTTTGTTTATACATATCCACACAAATGCTTTATGGTGTAATGGTTTGCTCTGTTGCCTCAATGAGGCTCTGTTTGAAATTTATTTCAATGGGCTCGAAAGATCTGTTGCACAGTCATCATTTAACTTTTGTGAATTACAATCTCTAACGTAAATTGAACTAAGATCAACAAAATTCTTTAGAGAAAAGTTTCTAAAATGTCTTAAAGGCTCAAATGTGAGGGAAACACTTAACAAATAAAACGATGAAGACCCGAGCTACCCGCTGGGAAACATTACTGAGGGGTTTTAATAAGTGGGCAGCTGTGTTTTTCTTTAGTTTTTATCCTGGGTAATGTCATAAGGAAGGGTTTAGTGGTGCACTCTGGGGTCTTGTGTTCAATTTTCCATTTTCTTCATTATGTGTCCCCTGGAGGCACCGCTCTGACTGGACTGGGGTGAGTAATGAGTCTTTAGGGAATGATTCAGAAACATCAGCTCTCAAACAGCATGGGGTTCATTCAACAGGGAAGCCACAGTAGAGGTTTTACAAGGGTAGAGTGTTTAGAGGTTCAAAATACACAGAAGCTAAGTTTTCAGAAGGTCAGTCAGTTTTCACTGTGATATATTCTTCTGAAAAACTGTGTGTGACAAGTCTACATTTATGTGATGAGATCAGATTTGTGACTTTAAGTCTTCTTCTGCATCACAGGTCAGGCGTGTAATTAATGTAAACTGATGTATTTGCTTGCTCATGGTCACTGCTTAAAATCACATTTTTTATTATCCCTCTGCTCTTTTCTGTTTAGTCCACCTTAGACTTTTCAATTACCACCAGACACGGTGTACAAATACGTCCTTCACTATTTTTCATTATCCGTTTAAACTTTACAGTGCCATGTTTATACAACATAATAAAAAAAGGAAATGCATTTGATCAAGAGCAGGACACTATCACCTCTGCATGTTGCTCTGGAGATGTACATGCCTGTGAGGTATATTTTTATATCTGAAAAGGCACAGATGAGGAGCTGAAAGCATGTTTCATCCTTAGAAAATGTCACATTATTACCTCCATGTTGAAGTACCCTATAAGGCATTAAGTAAGAGATTATATTCAGAACTGACACAGTAAGTTTGCCTCAGAATATGCTACACGCCTAAATGTTGCAGCGATAAAAAGACCTTGCAATGCCCGTGGACGTCAGCCAGACTGAGGCGATTCTATCTTTTAATCTTCAGGCTAATTAAAAGTGAGTGTGATGCAAGGCATATCTATATCTTTATAATATCTCTATTACCTTTGATTATTGGACACAAGAAGGGAGATGTAGACTAATTAATAGTGCCAATCTGTTGGGGAGATTAATGGAATGCCATGCCCAACGAAGCGAAAAGATAGAAAGATAGAGTGTGGAGAACATAATGAAGAAGATAAAAGGAGAGGGGGTGAAGAGGAATGGGGGAGGGCAAACCCAGTGCATGTGTGTGTTACATGGATTTAACCTAATTTAAACTATGTGTAGCAATAAGTTTAGAACAATAAATAATTAAAGTTGGATCAACAGGAGGACTTTAGTTTAGATCATTTCACTGTGGAGGTGTTTGGTAGCAATGTAATCGTTCCTGAAGCAGTCGCTTTCAAAAATAGACATTTTACATTGGTGTGTGCAAAATCTCTTGTTTGCTCATAATTTAAAGAGAAGGTCCATACAAAATCTGAGTAATAAAAAGGTTGTCTTGTTTCGGCAGTTTCTGCTAAAGATGGAAATAAGAATAAACAAATCCAGAAGTGTTTACACAAGGAAATATACTTTAAAGAAAAAAATGAATGCAAGTTTGTATCATCTTGCTCTGGTCCAAGAAGAAGTCATGTAGCGATCATCATTTTTGGATTAAGACTGATCAAGGTACCTTCAATTTTGTAGTTTGAGGGACAAATAACTCCTGACTGAAGCCAGAAAAACAAATCAAATTCACAGGGATATTACCCATGCTCATAAAAGACTTTTGGTGCAACACTATATGATTGTATTTATTGTCTTCAGGGGTGTTACAGTATCTCGGGGAACCAGATCTTACAAAACTGCATGATGGTGTTTATTGTCATAGCAAAGATGACAGTCCAGTGGCTGTCAGCATGTGACCTTCTCTGGTGAAATCTGAACCAGCGGTTTGAAACCTGGCACTTGATGGCATGTTGTGAAGGTAATCCACTCATTTGAATCTGGTGTGCCGGAGCCATCAAAGATAAAGGAGAGTGGATTCTGAGAAGCAGAATTGAGAACCACTGCTCTAAGCAGTTATCATGAGCCCTGGGTATAGAGGTGAATTATTTAAGCTTCACGTTGTACGCTCGAGACTATTACTTAGGAAGGAGTTCTTGAGATGTTGACCTGTTGTTAACAATCTCTGAACAATCTGTGTTAGGACATTTCAGTTGATTATGTGGTGTAAAGAACACATATAGGGTTCGGGAAGAATAAGCACTCAAACCTGGACTGCAATATTTAAAACTCACGGTTTGTTCAAGTTCAAGTTATTCTGTTTTCATTTCAAATAATACAGAAACTGAATGTTGGCTTCACACAGGTTTTCCTGCTTTCACACCCCTCAGTATTCCACTCTGAGGCCACCTTAATTTCTGATGTTAGAACAACTGTTTGATTAGCCAATAGATTGTAAACCAATCCCACATTTGGGGAAAGGGGGGATTTTGTGCCACTATAGACATGCTGTAAATCCTGTAAATAAATTAGAAGTTTTGCATTTTGCAAACACTGCTGTGTGATTTTTCCCTCTGCAGAGATCTTTCATAAAACAGTCACTGACACCAAGTCCGTTAATTTGGGATTAGCACTCTGATTTTGGTACCAGAGTTTATAATCAGGCAATCAGCTTCGAGCTGGCATCTGTCCTTGGACCAGCCTATCTAATCTTGGACTACCCTTTGAAAATATCTGGACATGGACCAGCCCCTTATTTTTAATACTGCCGTAACATCATCTGCATGAGAGGTTAACGTGCTGTAAGATGTTATAAGATGTAAATATTCAGGATGCTAATTAGCGGTTTTTACTGAGGTAATTATATGCCAGATAGCTGTACTGAATTTGAAGTTACTGGATTCTCCTTAACTGAGCATGTAGTAAGGCTGCTCTGGCTTTTCCTACTGGAATTCCAACGTCAGGAAAGCTGTTGCTTTTTACAGCTCGATTTTGAAATTATTGGTCCAAATTATTTGACTTTACTGGTCTACTTTTTAAAATTTTATGTATGTTTGGTAACCTTAAAGAATTTTCTGTGATGTTAATTTTGAGAACCACAATTCTGCAATTAAAACTCTCATTCTAAGACATTGCTTAATTTCACAGGATGAATTTATTTCTCCAACCCAAAGAAACTCAGATGATGACATCGGTGTAACATAGAATATTGATTCTTGAATAATTGTTCTCAGCTTTTTTTAAAATGTAGACTTGAATTATTTTTATTATTCGCAAGATAAACGTGCACATTAAAATATTAACATTTTTGCCACAGTAGAAGTCATTTCTTCTTTGCAAATGGCCTGTACTTGTACAGTACTTTATCTACTCCACAGGATCACTGAAGCGCCTCACACTACAAAGACTAGGATATGAAGAAAAACAAATTTTGAAATAGCAACTTTTTGGACATATACTGACAAGCAACACTGAATTGGCTGGGGGAAAACCAGTTGCCTTTGTTAAATTTACATTGCTAGGTTTTTTTTTCCTGAAAATCTAGCAGACTGGCACACTGTAAATGATTTATATGTAAGAAGGAAAGAACATAGTTTGAAACTCATTATACACAACATAGTAGGACGACGCGAGTGTGGGCATCATTATCATACAATCAAAAACACCCCAAAAGCATACAGTGTTGTATACATATTTTAATTATGTCTAACTACAATGAAATCTGTGTTACATCAACTGTGTCATGATCATGGAGGACTATCAGTGAAATTAACAAAACCAAACCTATGAGAATTTTGGATATTGTAAGAATGTGGTAGTTAACAGTATTATTTAAAACAACAAGCACTCTATTTTTGTTTCTGTTTATACTGCAAATGGGTTTAGATGAGAGTTTCTGAATCTGAAAGAGTATTTTAGACAGCCTGAAGTGCTTGCCTGAGGCCATCTGCTCCTAAAGGTGGTGCAGTTGAAGTAAAAATGAAGTAGCTTTTCTCTTCGGGGAGGGTTGTTGCTTTCCTCCTGCTTTTCTGAAACAATTTGCAACATGGAAAGATGCGTGTGCTGAGGTCTTTCAACTCTAATGCAGTCAGGGGCTATACACTCCAAGAAAGAGTTTTCAGTCACTATTATGCTACACATTTTCTCAATGCAGTAAAAAATAAACAATTCCAAACTGGTAATTTAGTGCTGAGGAAGAACAAAATTTATTCAGCACCAGAGGTCTACAACCTGTACAATCCAACAAGCCAGAAAGCAAAGTCCAATGTGATAACCCCTCCAGTCCACTAGTTGTTCTGTCTTTGTCTTTTTTTTTTTTTTTTTTTTTTTTTTTTTTTTTTTGCAGGGAGAAAAGTGTTAGGCTTGTCAGCCTGATTGTGCCACACCTGAACTGCCATTATTAACAGGCTTCCTTCTGAAGCCTTCTAAAAGCAAGCCAGTCATTTCTGGCTTGCTTTTAGTTTCATTGCTAGTCCTGGTTGGAACAGCTGGTGTTGCTTGTTGTTCACAAATCAACTGAATGCAGTCTTGATGACCTCCACAAAAATAAATATTTTTTAAAGTAGACTGCATTTAGAAACTATCACGATTATCGTTTTCTCACATGTGTAATGCCACATTTCCACACAATAGGATATATAAGGAAGTATAAGAGAAGAACAAGTTATATGTAAAAGGTTATAATTTGTTACTACATTTCTAACTTATACAAAATTTAGATTGTTTTTGCAAGGATTTAAAAATATATTCAGTGTTGTTTCCTTGTTAATTTATAATGAACAACTATCCTTAAAAATTGATTTTCCATTATTCATTAAATTTCAACATCACATATATTTTAATATATCTCAATTAATTTATTTATGATTTACAAACACCATGATTTCTTTTATATTAATAACCTGTTGATTTCAAAGCAAGTTTTAAAATTTTCTAATTTCAATTCAACAGTAGGCAAAAGCTCCTTTCAATTTTTCCCAGAACAATAAGTAACCCTTCTGAATTGTGACACTGTCTTGTTAATTTCCACCCAAAGGTGGAGAGAAAATATGACACTCTTCTCATCCCACATCTCTCCTGTTTTCCCAATAATATGCTGTAATCTGTAATGCACTAAAAGTAAGAAGATAAGTTGTGGGCATCTGGTGGCTTGATGATGAAAGACAGGACATCAAGCTGATGGTCAGAACACAACATGTTTCAGAGAAAGACTGAAACAATATGAAAGGGACATAATTCCAAACACATTTTCACAGTATAAGTAAAAGCAAGGAGATAGATTGTTGATATGTGGAAAAGGCAAAGCTCAAATTAAACCAGGAAAAAGGGATTGTGTCTTACCAAAGACACAAAAGCCTAAAGCATCAAAAGACGGTACAGAATACAGAATCTCTTTTAAGACAGAATCAAGTATTAAACATAGATGTGAACTATACACTCTCCCCGAAAACACAGCGTCGAGCCTACCGGTCATTAAACATCTTATGCTGAACTCAAGCACTAAGCCCAGCTTAGAATTTAAATGAAACTAGATGTTCTTGTGCTAAATGAGAGTCCTACTGTATACAAAGTAATAACAAAAGCCATTTCATCTCAGCTGGAAACTTCAGTGGCACCGTTCCAACTGATATTATTCTGTTAGTTCTTTTATGACCCCCAAGAACAACTTTTTATTAGACAGAAAGCAAAACTTGTCTGTGTGATGAAAAATAGTAGTGGAAATTTTGCCCCACTTTTTAGAGTAAGCGATGCAGAGATAATAATGGAAAAGGACAAGTGAACACCAGCTGGTTGCAAAAGCTTGTGTTGAGCTCTCTCCTTCTTGCCTCCATTTCATTTCTGCTCTATTAGGAAGAAAACTCCTGCGAACTGGACTTTGTGTTCTTCTCTTTCACTTTCTTCCATCGCATTTCCATCTATCTGACTTGAAATAAATTACTATCCTGATTTGACATTTGAATTATGCATAGAGATAATGAAATACTGACACCATCCTGTGAGCCAGTGACCTGTCTAATGAGTCACAAGCGGGAATAACAAGAGATGGGGTTAATAATACGGAACCCTATCCAGGAAGAGCACTGTGAGGTGTCTCTTTGAAGTTCCAGATTACATTTTCCCTGTTTCACACTTGGAAATGTATTCCTTCTGAATGCTGCCTTCCCTTCATCTATAATACTACGGAGAATTTGCAGCACCCTCCACACTCTCTGGCAACCCTATCTAGCAAAGATGTGTAAAAAAATAAAAACTAAAATAAATGAAGCTAAAATTATAGCAGCAATAGTTGGTAATTGTTAAGAAAATTCAGCCTTAAATTTGACTACATTCGTTTAGTTTGGGAGAAAAAAATCTTCCAAAGTAACTGTCAGGACTTTGGGTTCAAGTTTTGATTACTTGTTCTAGCTAGTTCAGCTATGTTTATTTATTCCTTGTGTTAATAATAAATTTTTTTTATTATACGGTAGTTAGTTATTTTCCTAGTAGCCCTGTTTACTCTCCCTTGCCCCAATGGTGGCATTCTTTCTCTATCTCCTTGGTTTGCCTTCTGCTCTCTCCCTTTTAACCCTGTTCTTATTTCTTGCTGTATCCTCCTGTTATACCCTGCTGTCTTTTCACTTGGCTCCTGTTTTTTTTTTGTTGTTGTTGTTTTTGCTCTGACTCTCTGTGTTTCCAGTGTTTTTATAAGTTTGTATTTTTTTCATCTTCTCTATGAAATAATCTCCATCTGGATCCAACTCCTTCTCAACACAGTCATGACATTTACATTTTGAATTTTATTTTTAACAAAATCACTGATGCAAATGCTACAGAAATCCCAGGTGTTCATATTTTGTACAATCTCCTTCTGCAAATTGCATTTAATTTTCAATGCGAATGAAAATTAAATGCAATTCAATATGTCATTGTAATCATTTTAAAAATTTATGTTTAAAAATAGGCTGACTGGATTTTTCAGTCCTGTCAGTCAAAATGAAGGATCATGAAAAAATGTAAATATCTAGATATCTGTTCTGACCACAATAAGGCTACAACTTGCATTTAAATTGCTGATGCATAACTCAATCAGTGTGGTAGTTTTTCATTAGTCATCAGACAGAACATGAAAGTTAGTGCATGGGCTATAAAACCAAAAGTGACAACCTGAAAATCAAATTTTGATAAATTGCAGCAGCTAAAACAAATAGCCTTGGATTTAAATAACCAAAATGTTCTTGAAATGGCTTGATTTTTATGGTTGTGAGACACAAATCAAGAACTTTATCAACACAATCTGGCAGAGCAACTTTCCAAAATGTAAAAAAATTACTTTATTGGCTCGTACCAGTCCAACAGCAACAATACTGTTAAACTGGTCATAATGTACCTTACATTCAGTTTTTTTCTCAGCTCTCTCCAGTAGGTAAATACCTGGTATCTTGGTGCTTGTATTCAGTCTCTTACAGATTCAACTTCTTAATACTGACAATCCAAATTAGTGACATATGGTCGCTATGCTTCTCATCAGCTTCTATGCCTTTCCCTCTCCATCCACTTCTTTTCTTTTTCTGGGTAAAATGTTTCCCGTTCGCCAGAGATAATTCATAAGGAATTATGTGAGCAAGACTTATTTACTCTTCACGGAAAAAAGAGCATCACTTCTCACTACATTATTATGCACGTTGCAACTCAGACCATTCACTTGTACTCGTTAGATAATGGTGTTTTGAACTTGATGAAAAGTATTTATTTTCTCTTGCTGAACAAGCCATTACAAGCTTTGCATCTTATAACTCTTAAGATTCTATTTGTTCATGCATAGTAGCCAACGAGTTTTTTGTTTGTTTGTTTGTTTTACTTTGCTGAGAATCAAAAATC
Organism: Gambusia affinis; assembly: GCF_019740435.1. Lineage (NCBI taxonomy): Eukaryota > Metazoa > Chordata > Actinopteri > Cyprinodontiformes > Poeciliidae > Gambusia > Gambusia affinis. The sequence goes on from NC_057880.1 coordinate 14,338,026, forward strand.
TGGATATGTGCAGAAATGCAAAGAGGATCAGTGGATAGTCAAATAAAGGCCAATATGCAACTCTTAACTACATAATATTTATTTAAATGTAATGTGTTCCCTTATTTTACATGAAAATTTAAATCAAGAGGGCACTCTGGCAGTTTGATGTGTGAAAATCTCTCTTTGTGCACCATTAGCTGGTAATGTTATCTATAAAAGATCAATGACTTCAGGCCACAATATTTACTTAAAAGATTAAAGAGTTTCTCTGAGTTTAACTGAGCACATCTCCAACCCAGTGTGTCTATCAGTAAGAGACTTCTAGGCAAACTGAGTTAATGGTGGGAGACAAAAGGCAACCCGAAGTTTTAATGAGGGGGGTTTATGTTACTGTAACATATGGAGAATGCTATGCTGGATAGCAAAAGAACTGTGGGGGTCTGTCTGTTTCATTAGCAACTAATTGCATTGTTTTTATACAAGCTATTTTTCCCCAAATGTTTCTATTCTGTTGTCTGTGACTTCATAAGACATATTTCACAGTTTTTTTTTCTTTCTTCATTTAAAGATTTAAAACACTAATTAACCATCTGAACTCAAGAACCAGAATTGCTAAAATGTAAAACTAACTTGATAATAAAATATGAGGAAAGTCTCAAACAAGTTTTTGAGTTTTACATTTATTAAGTGGTAACAAAATTGCTCTTTCTTGACAATGAAGACCAGCTTCACAGGGCATATGACCATTGCAAAAGCTCATTGGGAAAAAAATTAACAAAAAAAACAAAAAACAAATGTGGACTAAAACAATCTCAAATCATACTTGATGCCAGCTTTTCAACCATATGCAAAATAATAGGCCTGCTTCAATATGTTATGCAGTCAGATGAGGTAAGTGAGACAGTGCTGAGTCACAGTTAAGTGCCCAAAATGGAAATACTTCAGACTTGAGTTTGAATCCTGGTCTAAGACTTAAGTCTTAACAGTTTTCATGTCATGTAATGAAGAGTGAAAGGCAGCTAGTATGCGAGCTACAAAGTGCAGCTGCTGTGCAAGTTCTGATCTGAAAATATAAAATATATCATAATTAAATGTTTGTGATAATTTACGCCTAAAGAACAAACAGCACAGGTTTGGATTCTTAACTTACAGCAACAGAGGGCTATTGGTCCACAAGATGCTGTGGATTTGATAAAATTACGTTAGAAAAATATCTGATTTCAGGTCCCTATTGTTAAACAGCTGTACTTCGGGTCAGTTACATAATTTGTCAATTAAATTAATCTCGACTTGTTTTTCATCCTTTTATTGCAATTTTCCGATTCATAATTCTAGCTCTCAAAGAAAAATATATAACAATTAGGTCAAAGAACATTTCTAAACAAGCTTCAACATGTTTGCATGGTTCTGTTTTCCCTGATAAACCTTTATGGATCTTGAGTGTCAGTCTGATTACCTGGATGAAAACTTGCCTAATTACACAATAAATGTATGAATACATTACTTGATTTGAATAACTATTGTTTCTAAAGGCTGTGATAGTCAGAAAGACAGAAATAAAACTAGGCCTTTCATAATTTGTGTAAAAAATGTTCATATTGAAGATTCTATCAGAGTTCAGAATATATTTGTCTAGTTTACATATGTAGTGCATCAATTATGGTGCACAACAATAAGATTATTTGCTTACATGCAGTAAAAAAGTTAATATAACAAACGTTTAATACATTTACAATTGAGGACAGATTACTGTCTGCATTCTGAGTACGGAAGCCATGCAGCATTCAGACGACCTTCGTTTGCAGAATACCTTTGTCTAAAGTTCAGAGTGAAGTATATGTGACTGGCCATGAGAAAATCCGGCATAAATCTCTCATGAGGCATTTTGAGCTCTTTAAAGTGTGAATTCTAAGCTTTTTAATGTCAAACACAATGAAATAAAAGAAAAAAAAAAGATTAGGTCATTTTAGTCTTGGCACAGTGGAAGCAAGGTCAGGGAGAAAACAGTCGACATGACGCCACCTGTCATTTAAATCAATGGGTTTGTCAGCAACTGTTGGTGGTTGCAGTTTGCCTCGAAGTAAGATTTGTTGACAAAGATTTGCTCGTTTGTGTACTTCAGGTCACTAAGTAATTACTCACCATCATGAAAAATTATTTCAACACAACTATGCCGAAAAGGACGCTTGGATACAATGACAGAAAACATGGCTGGTCAAATAATTGGAAGATTAAAAATCTATAATGGTAATGGTAAAATAGATGGCAAATATTCTCCAGCAATGCCAATTTTGAACAGTCATTCCAGCGCACCCTCACATTATTGTGCAAACAATGTCTGGGTGCCGTGGATGTAAAGCCCAGAAGTAACTCTACAGACCAGATGTATGACTTGTTTCGAATCTTCTTTGCCTTAATGTTGGCTGATGAGGCTAGAATGGCTCACCAAATGTCTCACGTAACGCCATGAGCTTCACTACCTTCACCTTATAACCGTGTTTGTTTGTTGGAAGTTTGCTCTACTTTAGTTATATTTCTATGTGGCAGAGCAATCTTGTCCTGGCTTCATGTCAGATGTCTCCAAACCTAATCAGCTACCTGGAGGTGTTAACAAAGGCTACTTATTTACATTTCTTTGCAATAAACCCACCTCCCAGAGTGGACTGTCAACGAGCAGTGGGACTTACGGCTCTTTGAAGGGAACCACATCCTCAGGATCCATTCACTTTAATTCATGCACACATTCATATGCTGATGGCAGTGAGCTGCTGCATCAGGGGCTCTGATCACCATCAGTGGGTAAGCCGGGTGAAGTCTCTTGCCAAATGACACAACAACTGAGACAGATAGAGCACAGGTTCAAACTAGCAACCCACCACCTTGATCAGCGCATTACGTCCTTCGAGAGGAGTTAATGTGCTGATTACTTCCGCTACATGGCGCAGTGTTTGTCATTTTTTAAAGAAATATTAAAATTTAACATCAGAACAAAGAACAATTTTTCCGTTTCGCTTCTGTTCATTCTAACTTAGCTCGGTTGAAGAATCTTTGTTTTCTCGCAGATATTTGCTCAGTCATCTGAGGTTGTGAACCAACTAACAGCATTGAACAATATAGACACTTTGTATACAGGGCTCAATGTTGCAACAACAAAAACAGAGGACTTACAGCAAGCAATGACTTTAAAGTCAATTTTGTTGTTAATGCATTCTCCTAACCGCAAACAAAACTCATCTATAATCAATATCACACTGTGTTGCAAAATGCAGTGTATATCATTCTATTAGATTAGACTAATATTGATAAAAATGCAAACAGACTTTTCACGAGGTACTCAACACAACCAACAAAGACTCAGTTTGACCTTATAATAAATGCTGAGAACACAAATTAGAAGTGCACAATAAATCAAGTATATAATTACACTACCAGAGCCACTGAGGTGACACAAGTAATACGTTTTAATAACATTCCTCCTTCATATTGCTGTCCTCACTCTCTTTGTTTATAGTGCTGAACTGAGATGACGGCTACCAGCTAAAGACCAATACGGCATTTTCTCCTCTTCCTAATTACAAAACGAAATGTAAGCTCCTTGTTCTTCACTACAAAAGACTCGACCTACAAATCAAATGCTAAACAATAAACTCCAACAAACTCAAGTCTGATAGTGTGACTATAAAGGAGCAATATAAATAGATTTAGTGCAATGCAGCTCTCAGAGAATTATATATTTTCTTTCTCAGGGGATATGCACACAATAAAAATGGTTTCATCAGTGTCATTTATGTTATTTGCTTTTAGATACATTAAACGTTTTTCCTCAAATGTATCTGAAATTAAAAAAATTCAAGAAAATATGAGTCAATTTTTTTTTTTTTTTTTACAAAAAAAGAGGAATAAAACAATATTGGCAATATTCCCACTTTACTAAAGTCGATTTAATTGAGAGCTACAAATAGCAACTACACTTGTCTGTTACTTCTAATCATTCTTCAAATTCATGTGTTAATGCATGTTTCTGCTGCTGTCAAAAACAGATGAGAGTTTTGACAATGGAAAATTTGTGGATTTTTATTGATAGCTATGTTTACTGCACCTATAAGAGGTCTTCCTGAAGGAGAAGTCTGTTTTGACATCACACTGCAGGTAGGATCCCGCAGTAAAGACAAGTGAAGCTGTGTCAAAATGTGCATGAGCTTTTTTATCTGCACACTGAGCATGCCTTATACTGACTGCAAAGTTCCATGCCATCTTTTGTCAATGATATACAATGCATCACTATATCCTAAAGCTTAATCCAATGATTTATAAGAAATAAATCATTGTTCTTAGTCCCCAACATGTGAGGGTACAGAATAGCGCAAAACTAGTATCGATGGGATTAAAGATCGCAGAACAAGCAAGAAAACTTGCTGTTGTTTTGGGCATAGATCTAATTGTTCTAATTGTTGATCTAACTGCATAAGTCTTGTTGCTAAATCAGCTTAATACTCTCACCAGAATATAGAATTTCCTACCAGACCAGAAAAATTGGAGCATGCGTTCATTTTTAGTAGGGTGGATTATTGTGATGGTGTCTTTACAGGTATTTACAGCTGCTTTACAATTCGGAGTTACAAGTGAAATATGAACCACGTCGACCCCACAGGTCTTCAGAGACCGGCTTACTCTGTTCCCAGGAGCAGAACGAAACGAGATGAAGCAGTATTTCATTTCTATGCGCCTCCATTCTGGAACAAACTCCCTGAGACGTTTGCTCCTTTAAATCAGTTTTTAAACATCGTTTATGGCAGTTCTTGATCAAAGAGTCTCATTACTGAACAGTCAGTAATGACTGAATTTAATTTGAAATTTTCTTTTTTTTTTTTTTATAAAAACAAACTGTTTTTGCCATTTTGATGTTTTCAGCAGAGATTCTGTAAAGCATACTGAATTACCTTTTGTGTCCCTTTTACATAAATAAACTTGCTTTGGCCTGCAGGCAAACACATGGTCCAAACATTGGCACAAACAGATCTACACAGGTGTGATCCAAACAAGGCATGACCTTGTAAAACAGCCTACGCAAACAGTCTGTGTAAAGTTTCTATCCATCCCTGTTTAACTACATCATTAATAGATGAGGTCATTGACTGTTGTAAATGTCTATGACAAAATAATGCACAACTGTTAAGGCAAGGTGGAAAACATAATGGCAAGTATGTTACTTTTCTCTTAAGCAATCAGAAATATCACATTTTCTTTACGTTACTGCCTCGCATCTGGCAACACGGCAGTTTCAAAAGACGGTGATGGAGCAAAGGAAAATTAATTTCTAAAGACCTCTTATTGCTTTGCCTGAATATAAAATATCCAATAGGTTATTAATCGAACATTGACGTAACATGACAACCATGGAATGACATGTTAAAAATGAGTGGGCGTTGTTTCTCAAAAAATTGATTTAGCCAAAAACAAACTATAAAAAAACTATTAATAAAAAGGCAAGTGTGGTATTTGAGAAAAACATTTTACACAAAAAGCCCTCTAAATTAGGTCTACTGATGTTTCTATAGGAACGCTTTGATATCTTGATATTATACACTTGTGACAGTTAATGGTTACAAATTAGTTATCATGCAGCTGTTAATGAAAGTATACTATCAAAGGTCAAATGGCCCACACACTGATATGAGATTAGATCTCTCTTTCTTTTTCGCGCTTTTTTTCACACACACACTCACACACCCCTACAAGTGAACACACATGAAGATGCACCCATACAAAGACAACAGTGTCAGCAGAAAGGTCACAGCACACCATGAATTAAAAATATATATCTAAGGATGAGACGATACACTGCCTGTTGCTATGGAACATTCCTCCAAAAGACACAAACAAAGACGCACGCTCACTCGCAATCCACTGTCAATCTTAAAGAAACAAACCCATGTCCATGGACATAAACACCAGTGCTCAATCCACTGCCATCCTATTAAAGAAGAATATGGTTCAACAACTCTTCAAGAGTGCTCCTCCTACAGTTATTTTTCTTTTATTTTGGACTCCAATTTTGTTTGGTATCAATTTTTCTGTACTTTTAAAAGCACTAACATCTGAGGACTAAGTAGGGCTGGGCAATAAGTTAATGACAACATACATCACGATACACATGTGATCAATATAAGAAAATACGTACAATATAATTTTCAATAATTCCCCATATCTCTGATACAAAATCGCACAGCATTTTGGGAGATGTAGGCATAGGAAAGGCTTTAACCACTCAACTTCAACTAACAAGAATGTTCAATGACCAGCTAAGCAGGGGTGGCCTCAACTAACTCACTCACTCATTGGTTTCCTAGGTAAAACCTGATGAGCACAATCTTGCATTAACTTTTGCAGACATCCAGTATGATGCTAAATGTATATTAGTCCTAAGTGACAGATGTCAGGGTTGGATTTTTATTTTCAAAAAATTCATTTTACATTACATAACAGAAGAAATTTATGCATGAACAAATGCAAAAGCAAGGTTAGGAATACCACCTGTCTACCACATTTTTTTAATCTATTAATTACATTCTTTATTGACAAGAAAATTTCATTTCCTAATGTTACACTTCACTGTCAGTGTGACATTAAATATGACGTATACTGATCAGCCATCACGTTAAGATTACGAACACGTGTATGAACAACAGATTATCTTGTCATCACAGATGGTGGAATGTATTTGGCAATAGTGAACATTATGCCTTCAAAGTTGATGTGTGAGAAGCAGGAACAGTTAGAAAAGTCTAAGGATCTCTGCCAATTCGACCAAACTGGAATAACTATTGAGCTAGAGGACAGGACATCACGAAAACAACACCTCGAGTAGGCTGTGCCCAAATAGTGGTCAGAATTTATCAAAAATGGTCAAAGGAAGGAACAAAAGTGAACAATGCCAGTCCGTGTGACCCAAACCATCAAATGAAACAATAGTTTAAATTGCTTAAGAAGATCATCTTTACGACATGTGTAAGAATGCACAGCCACGGTCCCAGTAGTGGTTATAATATCATGCCTGTTCACTGTGTAATAGAACATCCTCTCTGAAAAAAAAAGCTAATTTATTCTTTCTTTCTACCTTGACTTACAAGTGGATGACTTTTAAAGTTTAGGATATAACTGCCTCACCATCCATGCTGATCATCTATAAGTGATCCAACTCATCCATTGATTCTCTTATATTACACTTTCTTTGGGGCTTTTACTCAAATCTAATACTTTGGTGAGAGATCCACACATCTAAGACCTTAAATTTAACTATTTAATAAGCATCATTATGCATAATAAGATCCGCTCGGACTAACTGGCAATATAAAGCTATAGTTGCAGCGTTTAATAACTTGAGGCAAACAGTTCTGGCACTAAAATGCCATGTGTTCATTTTATATCTATACAAGGACATAATAGTCTTAAAATGATCCATCATCATTGCATGTCGCTAAGACCTACATATTAAAACGTGCAGAATTACCCTATTCAAATTTATTAAATATACTAACAGCTCAAAGTTTCCAAGGTCTTGCTGTAAAGTGATGCTACAAAACTTTTTGTGTGTGGCTTTTCTACAAGAAATATGTGAAAAGTCAAATATAAGAGCTAGTCAATAATCCATCTGTTGTTAGTGCTCTGGTCAGTATTTCCCAGTATTGGGCAGTGCGGTCCATCACTCACCTTGCGCAGAGGCAGAGACTTCTCTCCTCGAAACCGACAACCATCCGCCAGCTGTCCTGTCTGTATTCCTGTATCGCACCTGTTCCTTAAAATCCGTCAGAACTCAGGGAGACTCCGCTTCATCCAGATAAATATTTCTATCGTATATCTCGCTTTAAACCCCGTCGTGTGCTCTGAGAAAATGAAAAATAAAAATAACTAACTCCTTTTTCCGCTGCTTTACGTCGTGATGCGCTTGTCCCCCGGCGACTTATCTGGTCCGCGGTACCGCGCAGGAGGTAAGAGGAGCACCGAGCTCTGTTGCTATTATCCACTTAACTCGGACCGTAAAGCCACAGACGGAGAGTAGTTCTCTCCCGGCGTGAGGGAAGAGGGGAAGAGGGGAAGGAAGAAGAGGAGGAGGACGAGCTGAAAGTGTGAGGGGAAGCGGCAGCCTTCACCGGGATGAATGAAAGACACAAAGCGCTCTCGGCTTACACGGCGTGTGCGATAGAGTCCACGCTCAATGCTCGATTTGTTCAGTGAGTGAATGTGAGCTCCGGTCCACGGAGCGGGTCTCCGCTTGGTTCACCCACGTCAATAGCAGCTCATATAAACAGAAAGGAAAATCGCCTAACATTCCCAGCGATAACCTGACACTGAGGTAGAATTTTGCGCTTCTAATGTTTGTCACGAACTCCCGCTGTTAATTCCCCTTATTTTCTAAATCTTGAGTATTATGGCAAATCAGACGCTAAAGTGCAGCAGGTGTGGGCGATAGCAACACATCTTGGTGACACTTTGCCAGGGTTTAGTTAAGGTAAGGGGGCTTATTTGCGCGCTATTCACGCACATAAAACTGAAGTTACACACACAGAGAAACAAAATCTAAGGAAAAGGGAAAGATAACTAAATTTAGAATAACATATACATTACTAAATGATTCTAAGTAACACAAATAAATAGGCACAACATGATACAAATGAACATTCTGGTTTTCAAATTTGGGATTTTTCAGATTTTCTCAAATTCAGGGGTAATTCTGATACCTGAAATACTGAGTAAACAGGTTTCTGATAAGTTTAAGTGTCTAGATGGTTCATGATACAACACCTCTGAAAAATATTTAGATCTGTTATGACTGTCTCAAAGTCATAACAAAACAGGAGACCATGCAGTGGTTGAAGTGCATAAAAAATGAATATTTATTAATAACAGCAATGGATTGTGGATGTCAGTATCAGTGGTGTAACGCAAATGCTTGGATGTGGTGTACGAGTTCACACGGAAGTGTTGATGTGCAAAAACAAAGGCAAACTCAAATGTGCAAAAGGAGAGGAGCTGAGGCCTGGCAACAAAACACCACAAGTGTCAAACGGAAGAATGGACGCCGAAAGCAAACCAGAAGGTGGAGACAGCCGGGTTCAAATACTCTGCGCTCCAAATCAACGGATCAGAAACATCTGCAAAGGGGAGGAGCACAAAGACAGACTCAAGCAGGGGTGTCAAACTCCAGTCCTCCAGGGCCACAGTCCTGCAGTTTTTAGATGTGCCACAGGTACAAAACACTGGAATGAAATGGCTTAATTACCTCCTCCTTGTGTAGATCAGTTCTCCTGAGCCTTGCTAATGACCTAATTAATCTATGCAGGTGTGATGCAGCAGAGGCACATCTAAAAGTTGCAGGACTCGAGGACTGGAGTTTGAGACCCCTGGACTAAAGCAACACCTGGAGCCCAGCCCGTAAGGCCCAGGGCCATAACAAGATCTCTGACCATTGTGAGCTTCAAAGCACAGAGTTTTATAAAATAGTGCAGAGCTTCAAAGTGGTTGGAATATAATCAATACACATTTACCTAATAACAGTAAGTGGACTCTGGTCATGTGCAGGTATTGAAATAAAAGGTTGTGTTATGAGTACATAAATGGTTTGGTGTCTTGTCATAAAAGATACAATCTGAGCTAGGGGTACAGCTTCACTTTGTAAATATTATATAAAGGTTTCTTGATGTTATTAGATTTGACAAATGCCACAAAGTTGTCCATGTTTGATAAGAAATATCTGAACCAACTTACCACAGTATGTGACAATCCAACCAATGTTTGCACTGCATCTGTATGTTAAAAACTATTAAGCAAATTTATCCTGACTTTGCTCTTTGCAGCACAAGTGTCGGTGACATAAAAAAAAATCTAATCAAAGCTTTAAAATGTATTGTAGGTATTTGCTTAAGAATCTCTTTGGTCCAGCAAGACATGTCATCAGTTTTTGACCCTGAACCTGAGTGAAGAAAGAAACCAGATATGGCAATACTGCCAGATAGGCACAACATGATGCACAACATTTAACCTTTTTCATTAGACTTCAGAAGTAACTTTTATGATGCTCGTTATCAGCCCCACCACTTGACCGAATTTGTACCTCAATTTTAAACGTACTCATTTCAAATTCATTCTTTTGTATTTCAGTGTTATACCCATGCTAAAGTATATTTGTGGAATGATCTACAAAAAAATGTTCAAATCTCATGAATAATTCCATGTAATATTTCCAGACGAATTTATATTACACTGTCTTCCCAGAATCTGAGCAACATCATGCTGACAGATTCTATTTCCTTACAAAATATTATTAAAAAATACTTCAGGTTATTAGTCAAAGTGGGTTAAGAAAAACTTCTTGTCGTATACAGTTGGAAAAATAGTCTGTATTAAATGTCATTTGAAAGGAGGTTCCTTTCCTTTCCTGAAATGGCCAAAACTGTAAAAAAAAAAAAAAAAAAAAAAAAGACTATTATATACAGTCTTTTAGTGAATCATTCTTGCATATAAACTATCTTAATGCAAATCCATTCAATAAGGTTTTTCTTACTTATTTAGCAGACTTAATGAAGTGATGAATATACCAGTCAATCTCATCTTTAACGGGACCACATGTTACTGAAAATCTTTATTTCTAGAATTATTTGTAAAGTTTAATTATTATGTGATGAAAAGAAAATATGTCTGAAAGCATGTAAAAGCACTACAGTTTTTCATGAAGCGATCAAAAGGAGGGGGTATCATTACATCCCTAACAGTGATATGGTAGAAGAAGTATGAAGGTTCAAACAGTCACAATTAAACACAACCAAAATACATCCACCTCATAAAATGTATATTTAAACAGCCTTGGTGGAAGTTGTACATGAGAGCCAGAAATACAGTTCTGCATAATGTCCGGTTCTTTGAACTCAGTTCGTCATTGAGCATCCTTTGCCCTCCTAAGGTTGATAGTTTGGTCAAATTGGCTAATTTATAGTGCTTCTGTGCGTTGTTGCTATGGGTTTATGCCTATTTGGAATATTTGTGTGTATGTATGAGATTTTTTATTTTTTTTTCAGTCAGCATATTTATATTTATTTGTCTAGTATGTTGGAGTATATCTAAGAATGTAGCTTGTCTAACTAAAAATGATGCTAGTTATCTGCACAAGACGTTTCTCTAGAAATGGATATTCCTCCCCATGGTGCTACACAGCATGGTTCATGCTCACATTTTCTACACATGCTCATTGAAATTCAGTTGCCATTATTATTTTTTGTCAAAAGAAAAGGTAGTAACAATATGAAACCTTGAGGTATGCTGACATGACATGTCTGCTAATGCTATGCAGCTGTTTTAGAGCATAATCATTTTCTGACAATAATGTAGAATGATTGTAATCAGTTGATTACAATTTGGAACACAAATGAATGAATAATATTATATAGAAGTCTTATAATAAAACTTACATTTTCAGAAACGTAAAAAATAAAATAAAATAAATATTAAACTGCTTCATCAAAACGTCCACCTCTAACATCTGGATGCATGCCAGAAGTTGTTGCAAAGCTATCAATAGTCTTCATTTCATGCAATAAAATCATCCCCATCCCTGTTAAAATTACTGCATTTTCTGATGTAAAATGTGAGACCATGATAAATCATTCCAAAACCTGTAAGAGTAATAATGATAAAAAACAATAAAACATAGCAACATGGTTTAAGAGAGTAAGTGTGTACACCCATAAACTAATACTTAGTTAAGGCATATTTTGGTTAAATTTTAGTATTCTGTCTTTGCTAGTTTGCTTCCCACATCCCAACAAGTATATTTATCTTCATTATGTTGTATTTGTTTGGCAGACTTATCAGAGCCAGAGGGCATTTCTTGTTCATTGCCCTCTTCAGGTGAGGCCAGAATTACCTGTTATATTTAGTCATCAGCTCTGGCTGGCAATTATAAACCTTAAAATTTTCTCTGGCAAAGCTGTGTGCTTGGACTCACAGTAAGGCTGAAAAATTTAATTCCTCTCCATCGTCATATTTAAACCAGACAACTGAGAGTTTTGGGTGAGAAATGTCTCTTGGAGCTATTCAACATTTCTTACATCTGGATTAAAATTCCTGTTCCATTAATAGAAAAGTAACTCTGGGGATACTTTACTTGGCTGTTGAGAAGCAAATCTGTAACTCCTTACAAACAAATGTACAAAATTAAACCTCTTCTTTTCTTTAAATACATTTGAACTATGCTCATTTTCTACTGTTTGTTTCTTCTATTGTTGTGTCTGGTTTGTTGTAAAATGACCTTGAGTGTCCTGAATGGCGCTTGTAAATAAAATGTACGATCATGACAAGTGTTAGGACCACCCAACCAGGACAGGTGAGCTTTATTTCCTGTTCAAGCTCAGCATATAATAGGTGTGAACTAGAAAAGACTGAATGCTGAAATTAAATCAGAAGGTGTTAAAGCAAGGTGTTATTTTCATGGAGAGTTGACCTGTGCACCAAATCTTTTGAACAAAGAAAGAAAGAAAATTTAGTCACTGAAGACTTTTGAGAGCCACTGCCTATCAAACAATGGCATAAATTTAACTTGATTTGCATCCAGTTTGTAAAGCAGTCATGTTCACCAAATTTAGAGCTTAGCTGAAGAGAATGACATTGCCATGCCCCTTCTTATAATTTTTTTCAGTTCGATTATCCCGGTCGTTTTGAAATGCCACATTTTTGTGCTTGTGTATGGATGTGCATTCATGCCGAGAGAATGGGCGGTTATTATATGCTTTCAGGGGCTGTGACAGCAGCGCTCAGTGAAGAAGCCAAACACTATGCGGCTTAGACAATGTACCGAGGCAGACACACACAAATGCATATGTATGCACTCCCAGATTCAAGCACACACTAATCCACTGACACAATTCACACTGATGCGATGAAAGGGCCAATTTATCAAACCACCAGCCAAGCCAGGCCTGAGGATGGTTAGTGCAGTATTGGTGTGGAGACAGAGGGTGTTGTGGGCTCATGTTGTGTAACTTTTGGCAAAGTGGTGAAGCAAGTCTTCAAATACAGCTTGCCCTTTTGCCAATAGCCAAGTTTCAAAAGCATCATCTGCTGATTCGGGGTCCATGAAATAAATCTGTTGCTCTTTTGGCTGTCAGGTACCCTGGTGCAAAGAAGAGAAATTATCTGCATGAGTTTGTTGAGGCAGAGAACTAAACAGTGGGAGGTACCAAGGATACTGGGTGTAATTAAATTTCAGAATCGACAATTGCTTTCAGAATAGTTGCGACCGCCAAAGCCTGTCTACTCTCAGAAAGCTGCACCACAGAAAAAAGAAAGAAGTGCTGTAAAACAGATCGATATTCTTAGTGTTTCGCATCGCTGGCACAGTGCAGATCATGAACAAATTCAGGCCGACTCTACATGTCTTCGGGGATGTGATTTAAATTTCATCATCTGTCGACAATCTCTCTCGAGCCACTTGACACATGAACTTCAGCCGTGACATTTTCCTAAAGCTGTAAGGGAGATATCACATTTCAGCAGCTCTCTGTCTGGATTTACATACGTGAAGATCTATCCAAGTTCAGAAAAAAAACAAAAAAACCCAAAAAACTGCTTTTTAATCAATGATGTTTTGAGAATGGTTTGTGTGACAATAGTGCTTTACCTGTAAATGTAGCCTTTCTCCTCAAAGAAAACCCACACATGCTCTTTAATTAAATTTTTATTTTTTCATATGTTTTCTTGCATGCGTGCAGGGTTTTCTTTTTTATAAAGTTGCTAGTTTTTCTTTAAGTGAGGATTTAGATGTTCAGACATCTGCTAAATCTCTATCAGTCTCTACACATGAGCACAATAATCTTGACCTACCATTGAAAACATGTTCTCTTTATTGAGCAGATATGGGCTATTGTGCTGATTGCAGTGCTTTTCTTTCTCTGTAAGCTGCTGACAGCACATATACACCTATTTTATTCATATTAGAATATCTTACAAATGTCTTGAGTTAAACTTCTTGACAAATGAAGGATGTATTTAATGCTGTTTGATAGTCACTATTCTGGATCTCTTTGTTTAAATTATTTGAATTTGTTTTGATTTTCACATTTTATAGAAACAGTGGTATAAATCAGGATTTTAATTGACTACTTCTGTTCTTTCTATCTTGCAGTCCGTGCTGCAGTACCAGAAAACGTTACACAGATCTAATTGAGAAAAAATGAACATGATTTCGTGTATCGCAAAGTCCTGTTGAGTTTTTGAGATATGCGTGTTGCTTTTAATATGCTCCTAGATGGAATAGTGTGCATTATAGTGTTTTGGGATCAAAGGTGTGAAGATCACAGTGTTAAACTGTGTCAGAGTGTAAAGCAAATTTATGTTACCTTTGGCATCACGGTCTGACCTTTCCCCCCACTATTAAAGTCTCGTAGCAATTCAGTTTCAGCGCTCTGAGGACCCCACAAGTAGTCAGAAAATAATTGAGTAAATAAATCAAAAAGTAGGTTATGCTATCAGTTTGCATGTCGTCATGTGTTTAATGAAATTAATGATAATATTGGGTCATTGTTGTGGCACTCTGCTTGTTAGTCACTATATATATATACTTTATATATACATTTCACTCATCTAGAGTGCACTATGTTAATAAAGCAGTGTTTTACTTCAAACTCAGGGGATCAATCAGCACTGCGTGGAGGAACAGCTCCCGTGGAGCTTAAAGATATCCAGTGTCAAGGCCAAGAGTAGGGTAGGGAGTGTCTACCCCCAAAAATGATCAAGTTTACAAAATTCCAAAATATAACCAGGCAGGCTTATAAAAGACGTCAACCTAATGTAACTCATCTGAAAATCAGTCCAACGAGGCTGGTACTTTACAGGCATAATTTCCCATTTTCTCTTTGCCACACCTTTTACTGACCTGGATGGAGAAATCAAACCCCTGGTAACTCAAACACAGGAGGGCTGGTGCTGTTTTCCAGCAGTAAGGGGTACACTGAGAGGCAGGGTACACCCTGAGCAGATTGCCAGTCCATCACTGGGCACACACAGTCGTTGTCAAGCTAAAAATTAATCAATCAACACAAAAGGTGTGGCAGTTCATGACTCATGACTTCTCAAATCTGGTGTCTGTGTTCATCTGCTATTTGACTACTGGACATAAGTTCTTTATATATTGAGAAGTTTTCTAGTTTTAGTCCAAAATGTCAAGACTTTAATATTTGAGCCACCTTTGTATTATCTTTGGCGATACACATATGTGCCTAAAATAGAAGGTGTAAAATCTCCAAATTACAAATTTGGAGTCTCCACATTTTTTGGGGCAGTGACTATGTGTAAGTTACTCCCAGAGATGTAAATGCAAGCAATGCATAAGTGTCTTTATTTGTGTTGGGAAGGTATTTCAAGTCTCTTGATTTTGTGACATCTTCTTTGCCTCTAATCTTTACTGTGCTATTCGGTCTGGGCTGCTAAGATACTGGATCGGTGAGTTAAATGTCATGCCAAGGTCGGGCGCTGTCTGCTGGCACTTGCTGTGGGGACTAGCCAAGTAAGGTGAATTGCCTGTTGTAGCTTGATAAGAAGCTCTGCTACCTCAGAGAATCAAACTCCCCTAAGTAATTAAAAGGTAGACACATATTGTTTAACCCTTCAGGTCTGAAAAATAGTAGCGGTCTTGTCATTTACCTAATGAGTGGAGCTGATTTGTAAGGAACAAGTTAAACAAATTAAAGTTCACAAGGTCATTGATGAACATTGCACAAAATTTCTTAACAATAACGTGTTTATTGGTGACAGGTGAGAGAGAGTCCAGCAAGAGATTTAATTTCAGAAGCGTCAGCAGCCCTTAGCATTACTGCTCAGATCACTTACAAACAGCAATATATAGAGGCCAGGCGACACTGAGATTGCACAGAGGGAGCTAAATCAAAATTAATGTGAACTTGTTACCCCGCCTGGATACCAGTCAGGAAAAAAGGAGCCAGCGCATAAATAATCTGTCTAGCATTCATTCCTAAGCAGTATCCTTTTTACATGATTAATGGTCTCCTCCTCAATTATCCTCACATTACTGAGGCAATAAAAATTCAAACTCATAGATTTTAGTTTTAAAAAGCCAAAGTATGTGTACTGTTTGAAAAATGTATGTAGAAGTGATATATTCTTATCAACTAACCATTTCCCCCCCAAAACTCCTTTATTTATTGTATCTATCATGGAACATCAATAATCCACTTACGAGGCTTGTGTAATCTCAACTAGTGACAAAATAATGTATTGAGGTGACAGATCAATGTAAGCCCCAAAGCTACAAACCTGTCATCAGATATCTACCACAGTGTTTTTAATCTAACAGCGTCTGCAGGACATGCATCAGATACAATCACATCACAGGACTAATATGTCTTAAACTCCTATGTCATTCAGTTTCTACACAGGCTCTGTGCTTTAAATTCAAGAAAAACAAAACAAAACTTACATTTCACATTATTCGCCTGAAACCAACCATTTTGTGTTTTAAAACAATTTTTTTCATTTTTTTCCCCACAAAATAGCATACATAAAAATGTTTCACAAAAACTGAAATTCTGTGGTTAGGTTATAATGCAGGCTGCTTTTTGTTTTTACATTTTGATCTGCGTCTCTTTTGATCCTGTTATCTGGCTTAGGTAGCTACTGCCATCTAGCGGGAAATAAATATACTGTGCAGTTAAAAGCTCCTGCGGGTTACCACTACTTTTTGTTTTCTTTTTACTTTACCATATTTCTTTTTTAAACAAAATAATATTTAGAATTTTTCAAGCCACTTTATTTTGTTCGCATTGCATAATATATGCTCGCAATAATAAGTTATAAATCCTGAATTTACATCATCAAACAAGTCCAGTGCAAACCGACTTGATTTGTTTCAGTCATATCCAGTCACATTAAATCAGATTAAAATAACTCTTTTAACAGTTAATATTTTTTGAGAAAACTAGAAGCTTGCTTTGAATGGTCACTATTCTATCAGCAACAGACTTTTAATAAGAAACTCCCAGTAAAATTAGCTAAGGGTTAGGACAACAATGAAGAAAACACTGGCAAGATGCTGTTGGCAAACATCAAAATGGATGTAGGTCTAAAATCTTCATCTCTAAGCAGCCTCCATTATCAATTTCAGTCATGTTTTTTTTTTTTTTTCTTTTAATCAATTTTGTTAAAATATTTTGGTTTGCAATGTCCCTATATTTTATATGTGTTTTTGTTCCAGAACACCTGACCCCTTCTGTAGCCTGTTAATCACCCACAGATTCAAGACAGGTGTGCAGCAGAAGGGAAACACGTAAAACATTCAAGGCAGGAGGGTCGGAGGACCAGAATTGAGAAACACTACTAAAGAGTTGTGTATGTATGTCAGGTATTTCTCTTCTGTCACACACCTGCCTTTAATAAGTAGATAATTAAAAGTCTTTTGTTACACTTCATGGCATGCATCATCATTTGAATCAGGTGTTCAGGAACAGAGACATCTAAAATATGAAGGGCAGGCAGTGGTTCCTGAGGACCGGAATTGACCAACACTGCTCTATAGAGACAATTCATAACATCCATATGCTGAAGACTTCTCCAGGGAATCCACTCACATTCAAACAGAGAAAAAAAATACACATTAAAACAGACTGACACCACTTAATAATATACTGATAATATATTAAGAGATAAACATAACAGTGTCCAAACCCTCTGCCTTCACTCTGTCATTCTGTATGCACAATACTGTGGACATTTCTTGTCCAAACTGATACCTTTGTCCGGTGGGATTCTTTTGATTCGTTGCGACTGCTCTGCAGTTTATGGCTTTAGCTCAACGATGCATTTGAGCAAATATCAGGAAAATCCTAATGGGACAGTTGTAATTTGTTTCAGGTTAATCAGATACTTAAGATCCCTTCTCGACATCAAATCAAGAAGACAGAATGATGAAAATAAATTGAATGAGTTTGCATAGGTATGCAACCAACTTGTTGCGGTATTTTATTTTACTATTTGTGTCTCTAATATTGTCATTTTTTACCTTACAGTAAATGTGGAAACAATTTTGAAATTATTTGTGTCATTTTTATACATCACAAAAGCCTGACATTTTATCAAAGGGGCCTACATTTTTGACAGCTATTGCAGAGCTGTCTTAAATATTGTAGGAGGAATTCCGAGGCAACAGATGGCGCTAATGTACTGCTCACATGAAAACTGCAGTGGTTTTTATGTCTGAGTGCTTCCATTTAAACCAGCATTAATTAAATTCATGGCAAATTGAGTTTACACATTGAAACTGAGTTTTCTTTACTGAGATCACTTTGAACTTATTTACTCCATTCCTTCCACTCCGTTGCCTATAATTGTATCCAAATGACTCGGTCTTCATTACAGATGTCCTCCTGGAATTAAAAAGCTTGTGCTGACTGACTATGTGTGCATTCGCCTCTGCCGATGGCTGTGTAAATGTGTGTGTGCGTGCGTGTGTGCGTGTGTGTGTGTGTGTACATGTTCATAAATATTTCATGTTTCATTTCTGTTTGATGAACATACTTCTGCAGTGTCAGTTCTGTTTTTAGCCCTACCGACTCCCTGACAAAAGGTGTGTGTGTGTGTGAATCCGGATTTTGGTCGTCTTGATTTTTACTGTCAATGTGGGGAAATCTTTATTCTTAAATGGGGGGATCTAGGATGGATTGGAGAGGGGTACTATGCCAAACCATCTGTTTTGAGCTTTATATAAACTTTTTACTTCTAATCTGTAAATTGTCACTGAAATGAAACCTAAAGCTGCTCTAGGTTTATATCCATGCTTTAATGTTATTCCATCATCCAAAACATATCTGGAGTGTTGTTTGGATTCTGTCATGCATGTTTGAAAGAATCCCAGAAACACTTCTTTTGTTTTATTTACCAAAACAAATCCTTGTTTTTGCAAATAAATATTGGTTCTTAATAACTCTCCTGGTTAAATACAGGTTACATTTTAGGATTTCTTGAATTTCCCAATGGAGAACTTTGTGGAAAAAAGTTCCTCATAGATGCTTGGCTTCTGCCTCACAGAATCTGAGCTTGTTTTATCATACAAATGGTGAGGCACAGCCCCACAAAGCACCCCTCCCACAAGCCTTACCCACTCAGCTCCTACAGACTAGTGGCAGACACATCTAGCAAACGCCTGGTGGAACTGTGAGCCTGCTGACCTTATATGAGCTACTTCTCAATTCAACATTCCTCCAATAATAAAAAAATGGGATTGTAAACACCATAATGGAGGAGCCCTTCTGTGATGACATGCTGATGGCAGAGTGTCACAAAGCATAAGGGATTCTTAAAGAGACAGAGGCCCAGTTTCAAGCTGTCGAATAAGTCAAAATTCTTTAAAGTCATGTTGAATATATGCAGCATTTTTATAACAACTGAGGGTAACATAGTTAATTAGTTGGGTAATTGTTATATGTGCCCGAAAAATACATAACACAAATTCATCAGATCTTCTCAAACAGATGTTATTAGGAGGTCTTTGGTGTTTGTGAGCAGGGACTTTGGACTGCAGGAACAGATTCTAATGAGCTTCAATCAGTGTAGCACATTACATCATGAGCACACAAGTACAATCTGCATAGAAGCTAAAGAACATGCTTTCATGTTGATTTTGACTTTACACATAAATCTCTTCATTGTAATTTCCTAATGTTTTGAACTTCAACCAGCTGTAAGTTCCTGAGAACTTTCATTCCCCGAGTTTCCATGATCCTCAAATGGCTTTACTCTAAATCCCCAGAAATCCTTTACAACCACTGGCATGAACATAGCCCTCTCCAACAAGCTGTTATTCTCTTTCTTCAAAACAAAAGAGATTTAGCTTTCCAGCTAACAAGGCCGAACTTATGTTCTTGTGGTTGTAACAGAACAAAAACATTTGGGGGACACTTTGTGATGCAGGATCTTTGTGTAACCATAATTTATCTATTGCTGAGAACTTTATTCTTGTGTGTGTGCCTTTTAGGTTTCATTTATTCATAAGTGTTATTTTGAAGTTAGATTTATTATTATTTATCTGTGGTACTGAGTTGTTCAGGTAGACAATGTGATCGTGTAGAAAACTGACTGGTAACTCATGCCAGAATTTTTAGGAACAGTCACATGTGTTAAAGATAAATTGTTTAATCTAAATTAACAGTATTCTGAGAAAAAATAATTTTATGGTATTGAATATTTCCATGGTGCTCCACTGCCTTTCCTATAACAGTCGATTAAACAACTAAATATTGCAACTCGAGTCAGATTCTTTGTACATAAAAAAACATGGCATGCAAAATTACCTGTGAATATGTGCCCACTTGTGTTTGCACGGAACATGCATTTTCAACAAATTTTAAATTTATTTCTTTCCACTGACAGCTGTGTTGATATGTTACACAGGATCTGTGTGTGTTTTTTTTGTTTGGCCCTCTTCGTACAACCCTGCGGGTTGAGGATTTATATCTCTCAGGTGGTTGTACAGTTCCTGAGGAAAAACATCTCAGCTGATACAAAGATCTGCAATGCCACTTTTTTTTGTGTGTGTGTGTGTGTTTATGCTTCAGTGCTGCTGTCCAAGTGAGTGTGGATGGAAAGTGTCCTGGGGAGAGGACGTTCTTCTCACAGTGCTGCACTGTACATCCATCACAACTGTTGATAACATGATGTTTGTTTAATCACACACATAGATCCATTATGCAACAGACTTCTGACCACACCAGCAGACTTCCTTGGCAGCTGCTGTCCATCTTGTTTTTTCACATTTGGCTGCTCTGCTGTCAGTCCACTTTGAGGTCACTCAGAGATTGGTCGTATTGCATGCTTGTTTTTTTTCAGTGTTCTTTTTTTATAGAACACTTTTTTTTGTAATAAAATAGTTTTTTTCTTCTTTTTTGACAGTATTTGGAAAACCTTTTGGATAAAGATATTTTGCAAGACGAAAGACGGATGGAAAGCGGATGAGATTTATGAGATGTTGAAATTACCACAAGCTTCTATAAGACCAAGTTTAATTGGAAATGCATTGCCATGCAGAAACGATTAAACTTGTTCACATTTTGTCATGTTATAAATTCTTAGTATTTTGGGGGGATTTTATGTGACACACCAACACCAAGGCAGTCCATTGTATGTAGCGGGAAATAAAGGACACATATTTTTTACTTTTTAAATCTGAAAAATTTAGCCTTGTTTACTCTAATGTCCATAAATAAAATTCAGCACAAACATTTGCCTTCAGAAATCAATTGTGAAACAGATTCTAGCTAGGTCTGCGACAGACTGGCGACCTGTCCAGGGTGTACCCCGCCTCTCGCCCGGGACGCAGCTGGAGATGGGCACCAGCAACCCTCCCGACCCCATTAGGGACGAAGGGTGTTCAGAAAATGGATGGATGGATGGATGGATGGATGGATGGATGGATGGATGGATGGATGGATTCTAGCTAGGTATAATTTAATCTCAGGAATGGAAGGAAAACGTATGACTCTGAAACAGCCATGGCATACTACAATTCTAAAGCAGAAAATTGAAGTCATTCTCAATTCATCCTTCTGTTTGCTAATTAAGCTGGTTGAAATTCTACCAGAGAAATTAAGGTCAATGAGAGAAATCCCAGATGCAGCACTGAAGGGAGATGAGAATCGAATACAATTGCATTGGAAGGCTATGGCATGACAAAATAGTAACAATTCCATCAAACTTATACAGTTTACAAAATAATGTAATACTGCTTTGCATTCCATTATTGATAAATGCAGACAAAACTGGTGCTACCATTTACCTTCAAGTGAGATGCTTATAAATGCATGCAACACGTTCTAACCTTTTATTTCCTTTTAAAAGAAAACATATATCACCTCTTAATATATGTTTTAAGCCACCCCTTAAAGTGGTTTAAGGGGTGGGACATTTTTTGCAAGAAGTTCTGCATCCCAAGCTTGCTTTTTAGCAGCATGCATTGACCACAGAGGGCTACACCCTGGTTTTCCTCAGGCTATGAGAGCTTGGCGCTTGTTCAACTCCAGATGTGCTCTTTGTACGGTGGATGTTTCACCACATGGTGGAGGGCCAATTGAACTTGGCAAAGGTTTATCCAGGAGTCCTCAATGGGCCAAAAGTAAGGGCTTTACTGGGTTATATTTAAAAAAAAAAAAAAAAAAAAAAAAGCAAGTGTTGGATGGACTTGGTTGCCATTGGTTTTTGATGATGCAACAGAAAGTTCTGTCATGCAAATGCAAATGAACTGGCCCAATGGGGGTTAGAACCACATTTTATGCATCTGTAAAGTGCAGTGCGGTGTGTTTTATGAATTGTTTTCAGTGCATTTAGCTGTAACCAAAGACCTAGCTAACTTCATTCTGTGACATATCTTTGCTGAACTTGTGAGTCTGACTTGGAAAGACACATAGTGCAGACTGGTGGGAAGTATTAAAGTAATAAATTGTGTCTTTATGGTACTTTATGGTAGATGAAGTTCACATTTTAGATGTCAAAAGATTGGTGTAAATTTAAAGAACAACTATTAAGGAAATTTGGTTTTGAAAGATAATCAAATACATAGATTTACAGTAGCAAGTTTTATTAAAATCACTTTATTGTATCAGAGCTGAAACTTTAAAGTGGTATTCAACAATTCCTATGACAATTTTTTATGGATTTCCAAAAGTGCCATAAATCACCTAAAAATAGTCATGATATGATTACTTACAGTATTGTGACAAAACTATTTGACCCCGCCCTAGTTACCTATTGTTTTGCATGTTTGTTTCAGAACACCAAACTAATATAGATGTTAGTCAAAGACAACACAAGTAAACATAAAATGCAATTCTTTAAAAGGGAGAAAAAAAGTATAAACCTACATGGCTGTTTGTAAACTCTAATTCTAATAGCTGATTTGCTAAAACCTTAGAAGCAACAAATGTAATCCAGCATTTGAGAGAACTGGCAACAAGTCTGCTACAGCTGCGGAGGAATTTTGGCCACACTTGTCTTTACAGAATTGTTGTAATTCAGAGGATTTCCGTCATAAACTGCCCTTTTAAGCTCATGCCATAGCATCACATTAAGATTTAGGTCCGGATTCCAACAGATGGCCAGACTACCAAAAAGTCCCAAAAGACACCAGAATTCATGGTTCTATTTTTCACAATAAGTCTTCTAGGTTCGAAACAGCAAAGCAGCCTCTGATTTGCCTGTGGTTCCTTGGATATTGTTCCAGAGTCTCTTGTGACCTCTTGGATGATTTTGTCACTGAGTTCTTGGCGTAATTTTGGTCAGCCAGCCACTCCTGGAAAGGTTCACCACTGTTCCAAGTTTTCACCGGTTGTGTTGAGTTGTGATTCACACTGTAGCTAGCTAGACTCCATTGTAAACTCTTTCCAGACTGACAGATCTCAATTACTTTCCTTCTCAGTTGTTCCTGAATTTCTCAGGATCTCAGCATGATGTCTAGGATCTTGAGGAGCTTTTGAGGATGTGAGAAGCCAATTACAATTAAATAACTTGTTACCAGCTGAAAGATAATTGCCCTTGCTGTAATTATCCAGTAGGAGACTTGTACCTTTTTGATTAGTTAAATCCAAGTGGAAACATGTTTTTTTGTTGTTGTTTTTTTTTTTGGGGGTTGGGATGGGGCTGGCCAAGCAGTGTTTATAGTTAATTTATTATATTTGGGTCTCAATAAGCACCTCATTGATCACTGAATTTTGTAAATCTATTGAAAATGCTTGGTAATGTGCCTGTGGTACCCACACAATGTGCTCACCTAAACTGTACATGAACTTGTTTTTATCCCCCACATCAACATCCACACACGATTAAAAGAAAAATAACATGGCACACAATAAAGGGGAGGGGGCTGAAAATAAATGCAGGAGGTGCCATGTATTTCTGAGTTTGAAGATGGAAATGGAAGAGAACTAAAGTCTGAGAGTATTCATATCTTTCATCGGCGTCTAATCGGAATCTGCTAGTGTCTGTGGCGCTCCCACTTGTGTATGTTTGTGTGAAAAAGCGAATACGGGCGCCCGACTTTTGATGTTTATCTTTATAAGGACCTTTAGTAAATAACTTCTTGCCAGCTCAAGCTATAACGATTGGATTGCAGAGTGTTATTAATGAGAAACCAGCGAAGAAATGCGTGTGCTTGAGTCCAGAATACATAGATGTGTCCGTGTTTGCACACTAGCGCATTAGGTTGTGGAATCTAAATGTGCTCATGACCTGATATTTCAGCATCATTGCCTCAGACTATAATGATCTGTCAGTCATAATAGATATGTGTGCTTGTGTGCCTTTGCTTATTGTGTTTGTGTCTATACAATGACTTATTAGTTGATGCTGACCCAACAGATTTTTAGAACAATTGGATGCTTCAAACTTTTCTTAAAACTTTATTGGAACCTATTTTAAATACTGCAGCATTCAGAGGAAAATGAAGGAAAACAGTCAATGTGGTTTATTTCATTTCTATAAGCTGCAACAAGCATGAGTAAATATGCAATTACAACCATGACCACTTATGGTTCAGCCAAATTATTGGTTCAGCCAAATTACGAATTGCCAAATTCGTCATCTGGCAATTATGATTTGAATGCCGAATGGGCTTTCCTCCATATTTCCTCCATATATGACTAATGAATGTGCAATAAAAACACAACTATTAATTTAAAATCTATTTTGTGACTTCTGTTAGTAAATTATCTGCCATTGCATATATGAACATTTCAAGGGACAATGAATGATCACATTTACACAATTGTTTTTTTTTTATTTAGTTATTTTTTGGCATGCTTTAGTCTATCTGATTAAGTTCAAAAATTAAGTTTGAGGTCTGGCTATGATTCAGTGTGTAAATTCAGTGTGTAAATGATTCAGTAAATAAATGCAAATGAACAAAGAACAAAACACAAGACTAAACTAAGAAACTAAACACAAAGGAATGAAGTTATAATGGGAATACATTTCTAACTAAAATGAACAAGTAAAAATGACCTGAATATGACACAGCCACTAAATTAACAAAATGATTAAAACGCAAACATCCAAGGAGAGTGACATATTTTCATTGAGCTCTGAAAAAATTTTTTTCTACCTTAAAGTTCTCAGTTATGCATTACCTATTTCTATCACATAAAATCTCAATAAAATACATTTATTTAAATGGTTGGAACGTGACAAAATGTAAAATGGAGGTTCAACAAGTCCTTTCACAAAGCATTGTAAATTCAGTTATCTTCAAATCTAATATCCAGCATTTCTATATTCTGTTTAGGAAAGACTGCTGCTGTACTTACCACCATATTCCAATCAGTGTCATGAAAATTTAGAGTTTTATAAATATTATAGTCTGCGACAGATTGGTGACCTGTTCAGGGTGAACCCTTCCTCTCGCCCGGAATGTTAGCTGGAGATAGGCACCGGCACCTCTCTTGACCCCACTAGGGACAAGAAAATGGATGGATGGATAAGTATTATAGTGAAATGAAAGCTGCAGATATTCATAAGTTCTCCTATAAATTCAACATGTTGGCCTTCACCAGAAGGGGGCAGATGTGTGCAGTACAAGTAGTCAACTTGCTCTTGCATCTTTTCAGATACATACTTTATATTTAGTATTTTATTAATTTTTTTAAAAAAATGTATAGGGCCAGTATTTTATTCTTGCTCTGCGGGCTAAGCCTTTCATGTCTGTCCTGCAAGGAATCTGAGGAACGCAAATGGCCTGATGATTGAACGGGTCCAGAGGTGATGGTGTAAATCCCTCTGTCACATATTGAAGAGGATAGACAGAGCCTGTCTCTCTTTTTAGGCAACCAAATTCAACTATTCCTGCTCATCTGAAGCCGACTACAACTCAACTTCAAAGGGAGTGTCCACTTTGTGCAGCTGGAGTGATAAAACTGCCAGTCAGCATAAGAATGTTAATGATTAGGGCTGTGATAGTTTGGATGTAAGAATATATATAGAGAGCCGAGTGAGAGCGTGTGAAAGTGTCCAAGTGGGTGTCTGTTGTATTTCACAGTAAAGTCCCTATGAAATACAGCAGAATTTGTGCATAATAAACAAAGAAGCCGAGACATGACAGACTAACAAAGACAAACAGTGCTGTTAAAGTTCAATAAGGTATCAGTGGAGGAGGTTATAGTCTGTTCTGATCAATCTTGGAAGAATGTTAATGCAGCTTTTGGATTGTTTCACTGCAGACACTGATGAATAGAGACTGTGTGAAAGCGTGGCCTGCTGTTTGAGGGGCTGATTCACAGAACCACTCGGGGGAAATTATGAATCAGGTCATTTTCAACACTTAGACTAGAATCTGGGCTCAGTGGGAGAAGGACCAAGAGAGAAGAGCATGGAAAGAATCACAGTGGATTTATGATGTCTGAGCTCTCCAGTGAGATGGTCTTTCCTCCGACCCTCAAGGAAATAGTTCTTCAATCTGTCTCCTTGCCGACACCCTCCGCAGAACTGACACATGTGAGACCTCCTTAACCCTGCTCGTGCCCCTCGCTTTCACTCTTCGTCTGCTCCGCCATTAAATCTGCTACTAATGATGCGGCCCATTCAAACTGGAAAGAGAGGCTGAGAGGAAAAAAGAAAGAGACTCCAGGGGTTCAGGGATTCCCAAACTGTGGAAAAAGTTCACTCGCCAAGTCTTCATCCTCCTCCAGAGAGCGTGGTGTTCCAGGAAGCGCAGGGGTTAAGCACACACATTTTGGAGCCGACCTCTCACCTCTGATTAGCCTAGCGTAGCCGCTAAGTGGTTTTCTGTGACTCGTTCACTGAGCTTTCCAGTTTCTCACACAGTAGCGGTGGGCATGACACATTTCATTTGACACATGGTGCTCACTTTTGTGGTAAACTGATTGCTAGGCCGACATAATATAAGTGTAATGAACCTTGGATTTATTAATGACATCTCACATTCACTTCCCCAACGTGCAAGCAACTCAGGGCGGCTGAGACACCGTAACTAACAACACAGCCTGGATGTTTTGCTGTATAAGAATGCCTGCTGGCGGTAGCCCATGCTTTTTGTGGCTTTGTACTGTGTGATTTTTAAAGCTCTACTGCTGTGATCATAACCACTGGCTTTTGTGATTTTTCTTTTCTTTTCTTCCTCAGCTGACCCATTTCTGACCCGTTTTTACTTGTCATGCCTGATATTAGAAAAGTTTAATCATTGCTGGGAGACATACAAAGAGGATTAACATTCCTAGGTCTCCTACACTCAGACCTTGCCCTTCTCCCTCCCGTTCCCCCTCCCCATTTGGCCTCTCTCTCTCTCTGTGTTTCTTTTTCTGACTCTCTTTCTCTGACTCTCTCTCTCTCTGTTTCTTGCTCTCTCTTTCCCTCTCTTCTGCATTTCTCCACATGAATTCTGCCCTCTCCCATTCCTATGCATGCAATTTTTCTTCTTTATAAGCAACCTAGTAGGTTAATTAGCAAACAGGTATAAACTTTTACCGGGTCATCAATGATGGCAAACTTCAGTCAAACAAAGGCAAACTACAATGTTAGATCCATTATGTTAGTCTTATTCTATTTCCATTTTCTTGGATTATTAGTATTTATCTGTGAAGAATTTGCACCGTGTTCAAATTATTACTCAAATTGGAATAAAGTGTCATAAAGATTAAATTTTTTGTTGTGCTATTAAATTTATAGATGCTATTGTGTCTCAGGGCTCTTTTAATCACTATAATTAATTTCAGAGAGCTAGGTTGATTAGTTTGTCTGGTGAGCTCAATTAAAGGAAATCTACTTAATAAGGTTGTTCCACATTATTAAGCAGGCCACAGGTTTCAAGCAATATGGGAAAGAGAAAGGATCTCTCTACTGCCGAAAATCATCAGATAGTGTAGTGCCATATGACAAGGTATGAAAACATTAGAGATTTAACAAAAACTGAAGCATTATCATACTGTGAAGAGATTTGTGGCTGATCCCGAGCAAAGATGGGTGTGTACAGATAAAGGCATAATGAGGAAGGTTTCTGTTAGACAAATTTATCAGATTAAGAGAGCAGCTGTTAAAATGCCTTTAAAAAGCAGCAAACAGTTATTTGAAGCTACTGGTGCCTCTGGAACCTCAAGGTGGAGGATCCTCCAGAGGTTTGCGGTGCATGAACCTACTATTGGGCCCCTAACCAGAGCTCACAAGCAGAAACGGTCGCAGTGGGCCCAGCCGTACATGAAGATTAATTTTCAAACAGACTTGTTCACTGATGACTGCTGCGTAACCCTGGATGGTCCAGAAGGACACAGTAGTGGATTGGTAGTGGATAGCCACCACATCCCAACATGACTGTGACGTCAGCAAGGAGGTGGTGGAGTCATTGTTTGGGCCGAAATCCTGGGGAGAGAGAGAGAGCTGGACCTCAGCAAAGTATATGGATTTTCTGACCGATCACTTTCTTTCATGGTTCAAAAAGAAGAGCTGTTCCTTCAGTAGCAAAATCATCCTCATGACTATGCACCATCTCATGCGGCAAGGAATACCACTGTGTCATTGGCTGCTATGGGCATAATAAACCAAATTATTGAAATGAAATTTTGAAATGAAATGAAATTTATTCGAACATGATACAAATATAAAAATAAAATAGTGCACAGTAACAAGAAGTGCATAAGAAAGAAGAGAAAATACAGATTTTTAGTTTCAGTTAACATATCATGCTCAAAATGGGGTAGGAAGAAGTGAGAACTTATAAACTCCTACCCCTAAACACTTGAGACTTTAGAGTCCTACTGTCATTAAAAAAAAATCAAAATCAAAGTGGCAGTCAGAAGTAACAGTTACTAATATTTACCTATACATTTTCCCATTTTATGCTGGTTTATCTTTCTAAACCCTTACACCAAGTTGTTATCTTCAATACACACCTTATTGCTTTCTGTCCCCATGTGTGTATCTATTGAAAATTACCTCTTTGTACTTTCTTTTGAATTGTGTTAAACTATTGCTTTGTTTTAAATCTTCATGTAACTTATTCCATAACTTTACACCTTTAATTGAAATACAGAAGCTTTTTCTTGTTGTTCTAAAATTGCGGATCTTGAAGTTTGAGTGACCCCTTAAGTTATACCCCCCTTCTCTTTCAGAAAACGTGCTCTGTATGTGCTCAGGTAACAACTTTTAGATACCTTGAACATAAATTGAGCCATTTTAAATTCTACAAGCTCGTCAAATTTGAGAATTCTGGATATTATGAAAGCGGGTTTGTATGCTCATAATAACCGACATTGTGGATGATTCTAATGGCTCGTTTCTGTAGGGGCGGTTATCGGATGTAAAGAGCTCTTGTAATTAACTCCCCACACTTCACAGCAATATGATAGATATGGTAAAATCAGAGAGTTATATAGAATATGAAGTGATTTAGCATTCAATACATGTCTAGCTCTAGCCAATATGGATATACTTCTACTGAGTTTACTCTGTAAATGTTGAATATGAGGTTTCCAACTGATTTTGTCATCTATTATTAAACCGAGGAACTTATTAGCAAAAACCCTTTCTAGAGTTACGTCCTCTATTTGAACTTGGATTTCAGTATTTTTATAACAGTTCCCAAAGACCATGAATTTCGTCTTGTCCAAATTTAGGGATAATTTGTTATGGTCAAACCATATCTTTAACTTACTAATCTCTGAAGTGACTGTTGAGAGAAGATGCTCTAAATTGTCTCCTGAGGCTAGAATATTTGTGTCATCAGCGAATAAGATAAATTTTAATACATTGGACACTTTACTGATATCATTTATATAAAGATTAAATAAAACTGGTCCCAATACTGATCCTTGTGGTACTCCACAGACAGTCTCCTGCCAATCAGATTCCACATCTCCCAATTTCACAAATTGTTTCCGGCTCTTTAAATAACTCCTCATCCAGTCAGAAACTACTCCCCTAATTCCATAGCGTTCTAATTTTTTAAGTAGGATTTGTGTTTAAGGGGTCATCAAGAAACAATTCCATGATTTTCCCAAAGAGGCTTCTGATACACTAAATATGAATTATGGACACTGTGTGTGGCATGTGGATTTACTGGTGCCACGTCCCTTCTAAAACAAACAGGAATGGTCTCCAGTCTGTGTGTACTACACGTCATCTGTATGCTGACACAGTGTGTATACACTGGCTTCTTTATGGATATTAATAGTTTTTCCCAAAGTAATGGGCTTGAAGAGAGATAAATGTGGCTGGAGGTAACACCTTCATGTCTCATCTTCCTAAATGTTTTCAAGTGCCTGTTTATCCACTTCCAACCACCACAAACTGCTGATGGGTCTTTATTTGTAGAACATCAAATCCAGCTCTTATCGACAAAGTTGTGCAGAAAGATTGCTAGTGTGGGTCTCGTCTTTATCTTCTTCTCCTTATTAACAAAACTGTTATCAATTCGGTTAAAGGACAAATACATAATATTTCAGAGCCATAAGACTTAAGTATTCAAAGTATGACGTATTTACTGACCCATTCAAAAAAATTAGAATAAGATTAAAAAGGTAACTGTTCATGCTTTAATGCTGGCACTAGATTTTACACATATTATCCACAATCTTTCTGTGATTCTACCAGTGTTGATTTTGCAAATTTTAAAACAAAACACACATTTTTTTTTTATTAAAGCATTCCACATGTGCAGTTCCATATTATGCCTTATCTGGTTTAAGCCTGAACTACTTTCTTCTGTAGACGAAAAGCAGAGTAGTATTTCCACAGTTTGTTTGATCTACAAGCTTCTTGAATGTACGGCACTGGCTCAGTGCTAGCCTTAGGATTGTGTTGTCTCCCTGAGGCTATAGAATAGAGACTCAACGTATCTTTGAAGTTATTTGTTGATGAAGTAAGTCATCATCACTTACAGACTTATTTCATCTTTTCTGAAAAACAGCTAAAGATTTTAGGTGGCTTTTTAGATCCAACAAATCTGGGCTGTAACCAAAGAATCCTAACTCTGAAATTCTGCACCTGGCTAAAAAGTAAATCAAATATTATGTTATATTACTGTGAGTATGTATCCTGACTCCTCAAAACAGCTTAAAGTGAAGATTAAGATAGCATTTATCCATGAGATTTTGTATATTGAAAGTGTCCACAAAACCTCTGAAAACTCCCCATTTGTGGTTTTGCAGCAGCAAAGTTTGAAACTTGTACATCATCACATTTTTTTCACCTTTCATGAAAAATATTAAAACTTAGCATATTGGCTTCAAATGTCCCTGATGCTGTATGAAACAACAGCTTGAATTTCTATTTCCTTTGTTTTGTTTGTCTTTCCACAAATCAAAGCAACCACTAAATGTTCCTAAAAATACTGCCATGAGGTGACAACTTTTAATATTTTTCCAATTTTACCTTTTTTAAAATTTTTTTACATTTTGTTAGGCCTGAGTGAGAAGGCAGATTTATTTATATGTAGATTTCAAACATAATTTATAAACCCTCTGATAATTGTGTTTTCTGATATCTGCTTGGACGGCAGGTTGATATTAGCTGATTGACAATAAACTCTATGCGATCAGTTCATTTTACATTTATTTTAAGTTCACTGAAGTGTGGTGGAACAGTACTACAAATATTTTATTATTTTTTTTAATTGTCAGCAATAACAACAGGCCGAAATTAAGAAATCCCTTTGGAACATATCAATTTGTTACTCTTCTCAAGGAACTATTTAATTATTTATTCACGTCTTATTTTTCCAAAGTTGGTTAAGAAAGTGCTAAAAGCAGAAAAAAGTAGTCAACTCTTGTCTCTGCCCTATCATAAGCTGTCATTAGGACCCGGAGACACGGGCTGGTACTCTCACAAACATACAAAGACACGTAACAGTTCATTAGTTATTCTTTAAGGTTAAGGCTTGTTCCTTCAAGACATAGCTATCTTTGATGAGATACTAACAAGACGTCTAAGGCAATAGAGTGCTTTTATGTCATTATTTATTGGACTTTTTTCTTTATTTTCTGCAGCTTTATGACACCTGTCTCATATTTGTCCTGAGATATTACCTTGTCTGGAACTTATCTTAAAAAGTCAGCACACACCCTAATTGATTGCCATTTATTATCAACGTTAAGCGGTCTCAACACACAAACACACAGGGAGGTGGGCACGCAGGAACAAAGGTCCCTTTCTTATGGAGCAACCTCTCCAAAGTCAATGGTTGATGACAGCTTGTCGATAACAAACTGTCATCAACCTTGAAGTGACAAGGTGAATAATAGCAACAACTTGGCCCTCATTTTTAAATCAATATGTGCTTTTTTCACTTGCAGCTTTCTTTTAAGTAAAATCCTTAGTCTGATACAAGCTCATCTCTTTACTTTCACCACTAGCTGGTGACAGCAACATGCAGACTTAATGCCATAATAGATTGTATTAGAGGTACTTCAAAAATTGGCAAAAATTGAAATAAGGTAAAATGCTTAACCTAAAATAAATGTAACTAAATTGAATTGTGGCTGCACTGTGTTTTTGATGGTTAGCTCTGCTGCTTCACAGTTAGCATGTTGCCAAATCAAATCTTGTCTGGAATCTTTCCTTGTGGAGTTTTCTGATTTTTCATGTATGAGTACCAACTACAGTATGTGCCATGGTGTAAAAACTAGCATTTGAGATTAACTGGCAACTACAATATATGTGCATAGATGTGTCTCTATTTCTGTCTCTGTCTCTGTCTCTGTCTCTGTCTCTGTCTCTGTCTCTGTTTCTGTCTCTGTCTCTGTCTCTGTCTCTGTCTCTGTCTCTGTTTCTGTCTCTGTCTCGGCGGAAACCCTCATGTAGCTCACTATACCCCATGTCTTGCCTGTGGATAGCTTGGCACCAGCTCAGTAGAATCTTACTGGGAATCCAAGAAATAAAGTGAACTGAACTTAATCAAAAATGAGCACTGTCATGTGCTGCACACTGCATCAGTCAACTCTTTAGTTATACACAAACCTAAATGTAATTAATTAGTGTGAATGCCTACAGCATTCACACTATTGAGTTCCACTTTTCTGGTTGCTCAGTAAATTTCGCCGCGCTTCTTCTCCTGCATACTTAGTGCTATTTTCACCATTCAACTTTTATATTATTCAGCTTACTCTCCTAATGCCGACTATTTCTCTTGGTATTCATAACCTTCATACTTTTTATTAACTTTTCTCCCCATGGGGGAAACCGCTCCGTCCTATGGCAGAATTGTGAATTACAATATAAAATGTCCATTATGTTTCACAGTGGATATTTTAGGTCCTGCCTATTAATGGCAATCAATCATCCAGTTTCAGGGCTGTCATGGAGGAAACAAAGCAGAGGCCACTTTGAAGTTGGGCAGTTTAACAGCTTTTATGCTTTTAAACCTGGGAATAATTTGAGCTTTTGACTTTGCTTTTTTCATATTGCATGTGGCATGTTTTTTTGTAGTCACCGTGCTAAACAATGCCTCCAAACAAATGTTGATATCTCAGGAACCATAAAAGTATGTATTTCATTCATCCACGGTTTTTATCTGCAGGAATAGGGAATATTTCTGTCCTTTTCAAATTTTAGGTTTTACATTAGTTTTTTTTTACTTTTATTTTTTACATTGAATATATTACTGTAACTCAGCATTGTAGTGTTATCTTAGATGCTATTATTAGTATTTTAGCTAGTTTCAGCTTTTTAGCTAATTTAGATGAGTTTTTCACTCTGCATGGACTATTTCTTACCTTTCTGTAAGTCTTCAGCAGATGGCTTTAAACACTGTTGCCATTTTAACCAAAAGCATTCAGCATTGAGCATTCAGCATTCACACTTGCATTTTCATAGGAAATGCACAATTTCTAGTTAGTTTTTAAGATCTTTTAATTATGGCAAAACTTATCAACCTATCTTGAGCCAGTTTGTCTCCCAAAATCTTTTGTTGCCACTTGTAAAATATTTACTTTGGAAGTGATGATAGCTCTAATAGTAATTTTTTAGCCTATGAAGGATATGCTTAGGTGTCATCCAGGCAATCATCAATGACTTTAATATTTAGATCTTATCAGCTTGTGAACTCAGAACAAATTTATAGAATCCTGAAATAATTTTGCACTTTTTAAATGTAGCTGCAATGGACTGGGTTTGTGCATAGTGTGCAAGTTCAAGAGTTCCTGTGCAAATCTGTATTTGTGTGGAAGAGATTTGGCAGCACAGTTTGAGCGTTGTGTGATGAGTTTGGCATAAAAAGCTGTTGATTTGCTGACTTCTCCCTCTAGATCAACAGAGCAACATACACAAACAAACTCCCACAGGACAGAAGTTATACTGTCAACATACACATTTATCATTCATTTGGGGCGTGCTGCAGCTTCCAAGATCTTAAGTGAAAATGGTATGGTTTGAAAGATCACTCATCCAAAAATCTAAAATTGATGCTGGAGCCAGAAAATGTTCTGCATGTATGCAAGTGAATCAAGAATTAAACATGGTGGGAAAACAACACATGGTTTCTTTCAGGAAGAAAGGAGTTTGGAATTCAGATTCATGTGACTTAATAATGTCGTATGTCATATTGAATGAGATGATGCTCCTCAACTTTTTAAGCTTCATGATACAAGTGTACCCGTGTTCTTAGAAAATGTTTAAAACTATTTACAATTTTGATTAACTTGGCAATTAGAAGTTGTTTTGAAGTATTTTTAATACTCTAACAAAGAAAATGTTTTGGAAAGATATGTTAGTATTTCCAAAACGTGTTTCACAACTCACAAAAATTTTGGGTAATCAGTTGGATCAAGACCTTGCACTGTCCCTTTCAGGCAAAGGCTTTGTTCAGTGGGTTCCACCTAAGACAAAACCAACATGAAAAGCTGGTCTGGTGGTGAATAAACCATACCTCACCAATCAGTACTAATTATCAATGAATAATGTCAAATACATGGAAGCCTTACTTAATAAAGACCTACTTCCAGGAAAGTATATTAAAGGGACAACAAAACAACAAAGGGATCAGAAAGTGGGAGGCCATTTTCCCATTACCACAGTCCCATTCTTACTTGAATGACACATAGACGAGGAATCTTGCCTTTGTTTCTAACAGTCATTGCATATCAGGAAATGTGCCACTTGGAAAAAATAGGAGCATTCATGTGCACCCCAACTACTTTCTGTGTGACTGCCGAGTTAACGGCCCTTGTCTACAAGCTGTTACTGTCTGC
The DNA here is from genome assembly GCF_019740435.1 of Gambusia affinis. NCBI lineage: Eukaryota > Metazoa > Chordata > Actinopteri > Cyprinodontiformes > Poeciliidae > Gambusia > Gambusia affinis. The sequence continues at coordinate 14,373,236 of NC_057880.1, forward strand.
GTCTGTAAATGAGTGCTCAATTGTGAGCGCTGTCTGCCTGCGATGGCTCCTTCTTCCTTTATAAGCTGGTGCTGACAGACAGAGATAGAGGTTGTGTATAGTCAGTGTGATGACAGAGCAGGGCAGCTCTTTCACATGGGTGAAGGTCAAAGCAACCAAGTGGCTCATCATTCGCACACGTTAAATTGATTCATCGCTATTCTTTTTGCCATTAAGCATGGATTTACAGAACAACTGTAAATTTGGCCAGAGGTCTTTCTGATTTTAACTGATCAGTAAAAATCAGTAGACACACACTGTATGGAACAGTTTTAACTCTTGAATAAAATCAAACTAAATCAGACTTTTTCTGTTTTTGATCAATTAGATAATGTTTGAATAATGAGAGAGAAATAAAAGTTATCCAATATTAAAAGTTTACATATGCTCAAATTACTGCCCCATCATTAATGTGAGAAAGCCTGTACAATGACGCAAATATTTTTAAAGATTTCTCATTCTATTTTAAAGGGTCAGTATGTGTATTTCCCAGGCACATAGTACCATTTTACAGCAAAATCTAGTAACTATACTAACTTCAATTGTCATAAAAATTTGCAATGGACTCTTGCCTGTCGACCGCTTTCTATAGCCACCAGCACCTCTTGCGGCCCCGCGAGGGATAAGTCTGTACGATAAAGGATGACTTGATGAATGGATGCTATAAAAATGCTATATTTAAAAATAATTTAACTTCAAAAATTAGAAACATGAAATTGGGCCTTTGTCTTTTTAAAAACTCCTGCTCTTTCTCAAATTCTCCCTCCATGAAGCCATCCCAACATCACATCCCTATTAATCCTTCAACAGCGGTTTTACCAACGTTGCACTGAGAAAAAGCTCATATACTGAGCTTAGCAGATGTCCAGTTCCATGAGATATTTGCCAATTGCTGCTGGCTAGTCTGAAGGAGCTGAATGGGATAGTCGCGGGAGCTCTGTGAGACATTGATCAGAAACATGGAAACTGCAGCTTTGAGGAAAAACTGTTTCTCGAATATGCATGAAAGAATCAAACCAACACTGCAGGTATGTTTTTGATGAAAGAATAACATTACATGATGAAAGCTAAAAAAGTTTATTTTACATAATACTGCCCCTTTAAGACAACAACTCAACTCAAAAGCTGGACATTAGTATCATTATTTACAGTGAAATAAGTTTAGTACTGCCTATTGCATTGATGTTGCTTAAGACTCACAACGGTGAATTTGAAGAATTTGACCCTGAAATAGCCGCATGCCGATTAAAGTTTGTAAGCTGCTTTAATTAAGAAAAACAAAGTCAATGCATCTAATCTGGCTTTGGGGATTTTAAGAACTTTTCTGCAAAAGATTTATCTTTATACCATGATCATAAGAAATGGAAACCAGAAACCAGAAGCTTCACATGGTACATACATGTTATTGTTGCCTTCCTAAAATTATGACCTATGACCTTTTTTTATTTTTCGCCAAAATGATTTTTGGCAACAAATTTCTTGTGGAGTATGTGGATGTTTCCTCTCAGAGAAATGTACATCAAGTGTAGAAGTAATTGGAATTCACTTCATTTGTTATGTGGGAAGTGTGGAGTTGAGCCCCTCAACATTAAGGTTGAATTATCTGAACTTCCACATTTTCTCAGGCTCCTTTGACGCACTTAAAGAGACATTCATTCAAAAGTCTTGAGTTTCATTTAATGTGTCCTTAAGTTTGCTGTAAGAGCAAAAACGGTTTTTAAAGCTTTATTTGAATTTTGATAAATATTTTAATCACATGAAGCAATTACACAATTGGTAAGAAATTTATCCAAAACGTATGTCCGTCCATACATCTATTGTCTAAACAGTCATTGGGCAAAAGGTGAGGTGCAACCTGAACAGGTTACCAGTCCATCAAAAAATATATAACCAACAATAACATTAATATCAGTAGTTCAAAGTAAAACAGTTTTGGATTTTAAAGGTGCACTGTAATATATTTTCTTGTTCAATATCTGAAAAATCAGAGCTAAAACTTAAAAGAGCCACCAATTATCCAATAAGTTCTTCTGTGTCTTGGTACTTGATACCTTAAGTGTGGATATGTCAAAAGCCTTTGCCAAGGAGTCTGTTTTTGTTCCAAATTCAGTGTGCTCACTTCTTTTGGGTGGAAGAAGAAGAGCTCTCGAAGGCTTAGCTAACAACAGCACCGGGAATATTTCCATTTAACAATAGCAGAATGCCACCCACGCTTTCTCTTGTCCAGACAAATGTATTATGTCTGTTTGAAAGGAGATTGACAAGTTGAAGATGGGAGATTATGTCAATTAGTGGCCATGGTCCCACCTCGCTAGACTGCCCCGTCTCTCAGGGCCCAGGGGGTCAGAGTTCGTGACCTCACAGGGGTTGCAAACATTTTGCCACTGTGACTTTATGCAGCTTTATCAGCCTGTGAGCCACCACACAGAATCACACACTGACGCACTCTCACCTCCCTCTGACCTTCTGCTCATCTCTGCCTGCCCTTGACCCCCCCACTGTTGTGTGTGTGAAAATAAAGAAGAGAGAGGAAGGGCTAAAGGGTTTCCCCGAGCA